>NW_006239001.1:491300-493202 GCF_000226075.1 Solanum tuberosum
CTGCATGCTTAGTACCTTTCAAGTACTGACGCATACGTGCGCTACATCTTCTCGTGATGTAGGTTCAGGTTCTCAGCATCCAGATCACGCTTAGATCGATTCCCGATCTCCAGTTCAGCAAAATTAGTAGTGAGTCCTCATTCTCCGAGGACAATAGTCATGAGTTTCTTTTCAGTATTTTTAGTCCTTAGTTTCTATTTTGCTAGACTTAGATGTGGCCTGTCCCAACATTTCTATTCAGTTAGAGGCTAGTTTCAGACATAGTTAGATTCAGCTTAGTATTGAGTTAATAGTATTATTAAACTCATCAGTTATCATTTATCTCAGTTATAGTATATGGGTATTCCTCTTCTTTTCATTTTTTTATTTATGATTTAGCTTCCGCATCAGTTTATTATCTTTAGTATGCTCATGATCAGGCCAACAGGGTTAGCTTGGGATCACTTGTGGCCCTAGGTCCCGTGTCCGCATATCGGGGGTAGTCTCGGGGCATGACAAACTTGGTATCAGAGCACTAGGTTTATGTGTCCTAGGATGTCTGAAAAGCCGCACTAAGTAGAATCATTTTCATGGGTGTGAAGTGCACCACATCTAATGAGGGGGAGGCTACAAAGTGTTTTAGGAAATCTTCATTTTCTTGTTACTCTTATCGTTTGTAAGGTATGATCAAAATTCCATTCTAACTCGACGTTCTTCGTTTCAGTGATCGTGCCTCCTCATAGAGGTAACGCCAGGAATACGAATGCTAGGAATGCAAACGCAGCTCCTCTAGTCCCTAATCAAGAAGTGTCAAATGCAGAGTTCAGGAATGCCATTTAGATGTTGGCTCAGAGTGTGGCCAACCAGAATAATCAGCGGGCTCCAGTTTCGGTAAATGCCAATGTTGGGTCAGCTGCAGCTAGGTTGCGAGACTTTGTTAAGATGAATTCGCCAGAGTTCTTAGGATCGTAAGTTGGAGAAGATCCCCAAAACTTCATTGATGAGGTCAAGAAGATCCTTGAAGTGATGCAGGTAACTGGGAATGATCGGGTTGAGTTAGCATCTTACCAACTTAAGGATGTGGCTCATATCTGGTATACTCAGTGGAAGGAGAATAGGGGTACATATGCAGCTCCTATTACTTGGGATTGTTTCAGCATAACCTTTCTGGACATGTTTTTCTCCATAGAGTTGAGAGAAGCAAGGGCCCAGGAATTTATGAACTTAAGGCAGGGTAACATGACTATCCAAGAGTATGGCCTCAAGTTTAACCAACTCTCCAGGTATGCTCCTCACATGGTTGCTGATTCCAGGGCTCAGATGAATAAGTTTCTGTATGGAGTGTCAGACTTAGTGAAAACAGAGTGCAGGAATGCTATGTTGTTGGGAGACATGAACATCTCTAGGCTCATGACTCATTCTCAGCAGGTTGAGGGTGATAAGCTTAGGGAACATGATAAGGAGACTAAGAAAGAAAGAATAGGTAACTATGAGTATTCCCAACAGAAATCGGGTGGTGGAAATTGCTCGCAGTTTCAACAAAATTCTTCGACTCTAGCCCCTTCATCAGCTAGTGTTCCATCCCCCAGGTTTCATAACAATCAGAAAGGTAGGGTGTCAAGCTCTAAGTCTCAAGGTAGTATTTCAGGCACCAAAACATACCTAACTTGCCCTAAGTGGGGAAGTGTTTCAGGAAATAGGACCTACCCAACTTGTCCAAAGTGTGGTAAGAACCATCCAGGCGAGTGTCTTGCAGGCAAGGAAGGATGTTTTGGGTGTGGTCAGTTTGGTCATAGATTGAAGGATTGTCCTTCTAGACAAGGTCAAGGAGGGAATAATGGTAGAGCTCAGTCTACAACTTCAGCAACACCAGCAGGTCACCCGACTTAGCCAGGGTAACTCATCTGGTACAGGTGGCGGATA
>NW_006239001.1:493219-493825 GCF_000226075.1 Solanum tuberosum
TCTTCAGGCTCGTCAAGATCAGGAAGATTCTCCTTATGTAGTCACTGGTACGTTACGAGTCTTTGATCTTGATGTTTATGCATTGTTAGATCCAGGGGCTACTTTGTCTTTTGTAACTCCTTACATAGCAATCCAATTCAATGTTAGCCCAGAAACTCTTTCAGAACCCTTCTCAGTCTCTACTCTAGTCGATGACCCAGTTATAGTTAGACGGGTATACATAAATTGCCCTGTCACAATCTCTCAGAAAGTCACCTCAGCAGATCTTGTCGAGTTAGAAATGGTAGACTTCGATGTCATTCTAGGCATGGATTGGTTACATTCCTGTTATGCCTCAGTTGATTGTAGAACTAAGATTGTTCGTTTTCAGTTTCTAGATGAACCAATATAAGAATGGAAAGGTAGCAACTTAGCCCCTATGGGTCGATTCATTTATTACCTTAAGGCTAGAAAGATGATCTCTAAGGATTATCTCTATCAGCTAATTCGGGTTAAGGATTCTAGTTCTGAATCCCTAACTCTTGAGTCAGTCCCTATAATCAATGAGTTTCCAGATGATCTTCCCGGAGTTCCTCCCGAAAGGGAAATTGACTTTGGAATTGATCT
>NW_006239001.1:493898-495296 GCF_000226075.1 Solanum tuberosum
AATGGCTCCAATTGAGCTTAAGGAATTGAAAGAGCAGTTGAAAGACCATTTAGATAAGGGCTTCATCAGACTCAGTATTTCCCCATGGGGTGCGCCAGTGTTGTTCGTGAAGAAGAAAAATGGATCTCTCAGAATGTTCATTGACTCTAGTTAATTGAATAGGGTCACAATCAAGAATAATTATCCCATCCCCAGGATTGATGACTTGTTTGACCAACTTCAGGGTGCTAGTCATTTCTCAAGGATAGACCTCAGATCAGGTTATCATCAGCTTAGAGTCAGAGATAGTGACATTCCGAAGACAGCCTTCAGAACTCGGTATGGTCATTACGAATTTGTAGTTATGTCATTTGGACTAACCAATGCTCCTGCAGCTTTCATGGATTTGATGGACAGAGTGTTCAAGCACTACTTAGACTTATTTGTTATCGTGTTTATTGATGATATCCTCATTTACTCCAGGAATGAGGAAGAACATGTGAGTCATTTGAGAGTTATTCAGCAAACTCTCAAAGATCGCCAGTTATTTGCAAAATTTAACAAGTGCGAGATTTGGTTACAATCAGTTACCTTCCTTGGGCATATTGTGTCTAGTGAAGGAATTCGAGTAGATTCCCAGAAGATAGAAGCAATGAAACAATGGCCCAGACCTACCTCTACTACATATATAAGATATTTCTTAGGTCTAGCGGGCTATTACAGACGGTTCGTGGCACTACAAGAAAATATACTTATTGCTACGAAAACTAAGCTATGAATTCAAAAATCGTAGCTATTACCTAGTAATAGCCATAAAAATTCAAATTTCGTGGCTATATAAAAATTCGTCAAATTTCTTAGCCACGAATATAAAATTTACAAAGCAAAATCCTTGTATTTGCTATAATTGCTAACAATCATGGCAATAATTACCTAAATAGCTACAATTTTATTGCTACAATAAAATTCGGTAGCTAATTATAACTTTTTACGACCCAATAAAAATAATTGTAGCAATAGCAACTCTTTAGCCATAATAAGTTATTTGAACAAAATATTGTGGCTAAGTAAATAATTTTGCTTCAAGTTATAAAAAGATGTGGCAATAGTTATATGATATAGCCATAGAATTTTTGCTATAGTAAAATTTCGTAGCTAATTACTATTTTTTCGCCACGAATTTTAATTTACCGTAGTAATAATAACCTATTAGCCACAATAAATTATTTAAAGAAATATTTGTATCTAAATAAATAATTTAGCTTTAAGTAATAAAATATTGTGGCAATAATTAAATGAAATAGACATAGATTTTCTTCTATAATAAAAATTCATAGCTGATAATTAATTTTTGCCACAAGTTTGAATTTATCATAGTAATAATAACCTTTTAGCCACAATAACTTAATTGGAAAATTT
>NW_006239001.1:495348-496680 GCF_000226075.1 Solanum tuberosum
ATATAATCATAGATTTTTTGCTATAATACAATTTTATATTTAATTATAAGTTTTTTTCACGACTATGTTAAAACTTGTTGAAGCAATAGTAATCTTTTATACATAGGAAGTAATTTCAAATAAAATATAATAACTTAATAAATATTATGTTTCGAGTAGCAAAAAAATGTTGCAATAATTAACTTAATAGTTAAAAAATTGTCATGAAAAAATGATACAACTATGTGAGTACAATTGTACTATAATATGAGATTTGAAGAGAGTGCATTATAAGAAGAATTTTCTACAATATATGGGATTTTCAGATACATGAGTGTACACAAATTTGCCCCTCTCTAAGAGGTAGAGAAAAATATTTTGAATTCATATCATTTTTATATTTTAATTCAAACTAAAAATAGTAATTCAATATTAAGAGTGGTCATAAGTTTAACTAAACATTGTTCTCTCTGTTCAATATTAGTTGTCATTTTTTCTTTTGATACAATGCTAAATAATTAGAATAAAAAGGACATTTTTTACTACTTTACGCCATAATATTTTTTTTATCTAAAACTTCATAAACTTGTTTACACTTTTAAAAAAGAATTAAATGTAAGGGAAATTGAAAACATTATAATTAATTTCTATCTTTATTTCATAAATTGTCAATTAATTTGAGATAACTATTTTTATTAATGTGAACAACTAATATGAGTCGATGGTCTCTCTACCTTCACGAGATAGTGGTAATGTCTTGGTACACTCTATTCTTCTTAGACCCCTGAGATTTCACTAGGTATGTTATTATTATTGTTATTGGACAATTAATATGTGACATAAGAAGTATAAGTTAAAAATTTATTTTGAAAAGCAGAATAGATAACAAAACTAATAACAATATATTTATATATATAAATAATTGACCTTTTCCATTAACTTAACGTAAAGTATATATTTGTTTTATTACTGTTAATATTATTAATTATTTTTATTTTCATGAGATAATTTTCTTTGTTATTATCGATAACAATTGTTAATTTTATTATAACAATTGTTGTATTTGTTATATATAAAAGAATATTGTATTTGTTAATTTTAAAATAAGTAAAAATAATAACTATAAAAGCAAAGCATTAATCTTCACCAAAAATAACCTCCAACCGTCTCCCCCCTTCCCCATTTAGATCCAAAAACTCTTACCCCAAAAAATTAAAAATTGCAAAAGTTCAAAAGTTCCCCCCAAAATTTTAAAACTCATTTAATAAAAACCTAGATATCCTTTCCACTCTTCCCATATCCTTCTTGTCTGCGCCTCCCCTCTTTGTTCGATTTTTTTGTTTCTAATGTTTT
>NW_006239001.1:499791-507477 GCF_000226075.1 Solanum tuberosum
AAATATTGACTTGCGTATGGCTTTGATCTTTATTTTTATTATTATTCTTTTTGGATATTGTGTTTGTTAGTATAATGTGTTATTTGCTACTTGTTTATCGCTTTGATATTATGTGAATTGTTATATAACTGTCTCTTCTCGCGCACCCATCTGAGTCTTCTGAGATACGTTATTCGGAGATGCGATTACGCTCCCGAGCCATGAGATACCAGAGATGCGGCAACGCTCCTGGGAAGGATTCTATAGTAACACATGTCTTAGGATGGGAAGGACTAATAGTGAGGCCGGAAAGCCCTGCTACCGGTAAGCTGTCCCTTCCCGACTCGAGTAGTCCACTCGTTTTACAACCAGTCTAGACACTCATTCCCTTAGGTTGCTAACTTAGTAAAATAAGTCTCAGCGATGATTATCCCTAATAGGATCCGATTTATCTGCATCATGCATATTTTTAAATTAATGGGGCTCGACACAAGGGTCGAGTCCTTCTAGGACATGTACCCCACTTAAGACCATCATGCACATTTTTTTGTTCTACTTGTTGCATTATTGGGAAGGCTATACAAAATGTCGACCGGCTTTGGATGAATTAATAATAAAAAATTATAAAAATACAAAAGTCTTAGTGTCCTCATTTTATTAAACACTTTTACTTTGTCAAAATTTGTACTTCTTTCATAAATATAAAATTCTATTTTTATTTTATTTTTTTAGTTATTATTATTATCATTTTTTTTTAAAAAGGGTAAAAATAAATTAAGAAAAAATAAAATAAAACCAACTATACTATTTTTTTAAGTCTAGCATGATTATCTAATAAAAAGGGTTTAACTGCAACAAAAAGATTTGAGTGCTTATTATTATTATTTTTTATTTTTTTTCAATCACTCTTCTAATAATAATAATTATTTAGAAAAAAAAAAAAGAGAAGAAATTTATACTAATTTTGTTTTCTCCTTTCAACTCTACTCAAAATATTTAATAGGAGATTTTTTTTTTTAAAGAAGTATTAGGATAAAAAAAATGTGATGGTTTGTTCTCCTTAGTGTCCAATCATGTTTTTACTATTATATACAATAATTTTTACTTTATTTTTAATCTTATAAAAAATAAATATGTGTTTTTATAAAAAATAAATATGTGTTATATTTCGTCCTAATTTGTCATTATCATAATATAGGAAAATATGAATCCATATGGAAAGGGAGATAAGAGGCCAAGGGAGGATCAATCACCTCACGTCATGATATTAGATAAGGCTCCGACACTTTTGAAGGCATGGTATGAAAATATGACGAATTATGGGAAAGGAGTGGTGTTCAAACGCTTGGGATTTCTACGAAGCCTTTTGTATGTTGAGCCACGACGGGACTTGATAGAAACACTAGTTCGTTTTTGGGATCCGATAAAAAATGTATTCCACTTTTCTGACTTTGAACTCACTCCCACACTGGAAGAGATAGGCGCATTCATAGGAAGGGGTAAAAATCTTCACGAAGGAGAGCCTATGATACCAAAACATATCAGTGGTAGGAGGTTTTTAGAGTTATTGCACATAAATGAGAATGAAATAGGTGGTTGCCTTGATAACAGATGGGTTCCATTATAATTTTTGTACAAAAGATATGGGCGAAAGGATGGGTTACGTTTGAGTTATATGGAAAGAAACTTCGTAATAATGGATGTCGTTTGACCTGGGAAGCACACAGTTATGATGCCTTCACAGTAGCTTTTTTGGGGATCATGGTGTTTCCAAAAAAGGGAGGAAAGATCAACATAAATTTGGCTGCAGTCATTACGGCTTTTGAGAAAAAACCTAATATCACCCTCGTACCCATGATTCTGGCAGACATCTACCGCGCTTTGACAATTTGCAAGAATGGAGGAGATTACTTTGAGGGATGCAATATGTTACTACAACTATGGATGATTGAGCACATTCGTCATCACCCTTATGTAGTGGACTTCAAAGTAGAATGGAATGATTACATTGGGGGCCACGGAGAAAGAATCAAAGATCATAGTTTTCCGAATGGTATTGAGGCTTGGAAGAAATACCTCAACAATTTGACTGCTGACAAGATTGTGTGGAATTATCATTGGTTTCCATCAGCCGAGGTGATATATATGTCTACCTTTCGATCGTTCATCGTCCTAATGGGTCTTCGAGGTGTCCAACCTTACATGCCACTTAGAGTTATGCGACAACTTGGTCGACGCCAGATTTTACCACCTAATGAAGATATGCGGGAATTCATGTATGAGTTTCATCCCGAGATTCCTTTAAGGAAATCAGAGATATTCAAGATTTGGGGAGGATGCATGCTCTCAAGTCCACGCGATAGGGTGGAGGATCGCACCAAGGGTGAGGTGGACCAAGCATACTTAGAATGGGTTCATGATCAACCCCTTCCTAAGGTATTGCCAGAAGGATCAGTGAAAGGACCTGTAGATCGAGAAGCAGAAATTGAGGTAAGGATTAAGCAAGCTTGCCTCGAAGTTGAAAGAAGTTATAGATCTACTCTGGATGTCTTGAGTAATGACCTGAAGAATGCTAAAGAGGAGTTGGCCCAACGTGATGCGATATTTGAAGTAAGAGTTAGAAAACATCGTTCTACCATTCTGACCTTACAAGAAGACTTGGGCATTGTCACAGGTGCTATGGAGCAACAAGAGGAGGAGTATAAAAGAGAAAAGGTCCAGCTTATCTGCGCACAGTCCAGACTCCAGAATCAAGTTGAGGCTTCTATGGAACGGGAAAGGGAAATAACAAGGCGTTTTAGTGCTTATCAGGCAGAATGTGAGGTCGATAGAGGTCAAAGGATAGCCGAGTGAGATGCACTCCACCTTCAAATTTAAGAGCTCCAGGAACATAGGGAGAATTTGACGCATGAAGTCAATACTACTCGACATTGGTTACAGAATTGTTATGACAATATGAATGAAGCCAGAGATCGAGTACTTCAACTCAGGGATGCACTCAATGATGTTTATGCTGGTTATCTCCACCAGAATGATGAGAGGTTGGGCCGCCAGGCACGTGTTCTTGCTCCACATCTACCAAAGGCCTTGGCTAGGATTTATAAGGGTCTGGGGGATGATTGAGATCTGAGGATTTAGTTTCTTTCCGAGTCTATTTTCTTTTCTTAGTTATTAGTTGTTATTTTTTATTTTTTTAATTTATCGTTAATCGTTTTGAGTCTATCTTAGTCTTAGCTACTTTTATTCTCATGTTTTATTCAAATCATTGTGTTAAGAATATTTGAAACTGAATGAAAATGATTTGCTTTTGGTCAACTCATGTACATATATTATTCTAAAATAAAAAAATAATAATAAAAAAAAACAAAAAAAAACAAAAAAATAATAATAATAATAATAAAAAATAAAAAATTCACGAACTACATAATGATCTAATTCATGTTCAACATGATACTTAGGCAACACTCAACGGGTTCGATCAAAATGCGTTTCAAAAATATGCAAATGGGTAAAATACGAGACTAAAAGACATAATCAAGTCGTCCAAAGCCGGGATGAAACATAAAAGCATTCCGAAACTCATTTTAGAAACATAAATAATTTAGGTGCATAACATACAACGTGTGATTATCGTTTGCAAAACACTAAACCCTAACACATTTGTTTTTTTAAAAGAGAGAGAAAGAGAAAGAATTTAAGGTGGTTGGTTTGTGGTTAGAGCTGGCATCTCATCAATACTACACAAGATCAAAAGGGAAAGGGAGGATGACGTGCAAGGAGGGCACATAGTCGGGAAATGATGATGTCCAAAGTCAAATGGTTGCACAAGAATCGGTGTCTGTGGAGGAGGTAAAAATGTTGCAACAACAGATGGCCGAAATGTATGAAGCTTGGATGAATGGGCAAGCTCCTCTATCTTCAATTCGAGAATACCTAAATGCGAATATGCCATTCGCTATCCAAGTATCGACCAATGATCCAATTTATCCACCTGGATTCGGCCCCTACACTAACACATCCAACGTCGCTGGAACTTCTACGGTGCGCCCCTTGAGTACACCTATGATGAGTAACCCACTCTTTGTGCCAACTGCGCCGAATAATGACATTTCAAATCCAACAGTGGTGCCCAAATCCAACAATGATCCTTCATCCCAAGTTCTTCATGACCATGGCCACACCCCTGAAGAGGCCCTTAAAATTCCAAGTTCTTATCCCCAGACTCATCAATATAGTTCCCCTTTCAAAATTGAGAAGACAGTTAAGAATGAGGAGCACGAAGAAATGGCTAGGAAAATGAAGAGTTTGGAACATAGTATAAGAGATATGCAGGGACTAGGGGGACACAAAGGCATCTCATTTAGTGATTTGTGCATGTTTTCCCACGTCCATTTGCCTGCTGGTTTTAAAACCCCAAAGTTTGAGAAATATGATGGTCACGGAGACCCCATAGCTCATTTGAAGAGATATTGCAATCAATTGAGGGGTGCAGAGGGCAAATAAGAGTTGCTCATGGCCTATTTTGGGGAAAGCCTAGTGGGAATTGCGTCTGAATGGTTCATAGATCAGGATATAGCCAATTGGCATACATGGGATGATTTGGCTCGATGTTTTGTGCAACAATTCCAATATAATATTGACATTGTGCCAGACCGCTCCTCACTTGCCAACATGAGGAAAAAGACCACGGAAAATTTTCGTGAATATGCCGTTAGATGGAGGGAGCAAGCTGCTAGGGTTAAACCACCAATGAAGGAGTCGGAGATGATTGACGTTTTTCTCCAAGCGCAAGAACCTGATTACTTTCATTACTTGCTTTCTGCCGTCGGGAAGACATTCGCCGAAGTTATCAAGGTTGGGGAAATGGTGGAAAATGGCATCAAGGCTGGAAAAATCGTAAGCCAAGCTGCCTTAAAAGCCATAACACAAGCGCTTCAAAATGGTTATGGAAATATTGGAGGGAAGAAAAGAAGGGAAGATGTAGCCACTATTGTATCAACACCTCGAACCTATGTCCAAGATAATCACCCACAACACTATTTTCCTTCCCAAACTCCACAATATCATGTCCCATACCCTCAATATCCCATTTTTAGTGCACAACCAATTGCTCCCCCTTCTTATCCGCAATGGCGTGCACCATTTCCTCAAAATCAACCATCACCCCCGCAAATTAACCAAAATACCGTTAGAATTCCTTTTCGTCCTAGAAAAAGAATACAAGAGGGGAAATGGAGCTAAAGTACGAGTTCACCCCTATTGGAGAATCATATGCTAGCTTGTTTCAAAAATTAAGGACGTTGAATGTTTTGAAGTCCTAATTCGAAAGAAAGATGTCGAATCCTCCCCCGAGTAAATCTAGATTATTCTTAACACTGTGCCTATTGTTCTAATGCCCCAGGGCACAACATAGAGAGGTGTTGGTACTTTGAAAAAGGCAATTCAAGATTTGATCGATACTCATCGAATTATCGTTGAAAACCCAAATGGACCAAACATCAATCAAAATCTACTACCCAAGCATACTGAAACAAACATGTTAGAAATGATGAATGGTTGCGAGGAAGTTGCAGTCCCATACAAGCCAATTCTTAAGGTTGGAACTGACAAGGAAAATTCGGCGAATGTTGTTGACTTGACAAAAACGGTGCCTTCAGGGGCAGAAAGGACGTCGAAAAAGTTAAGTCCATCAAACACACCTATCCTAACTGTGAAAGGAGCACTTGAAGATGTTTGGACAAGTCAGAGAGAAGCAAGATTGGTTGTTCCAAGAGGGCCAAACAAGCCTATCTTGATCGTGCAAGGAGCCTATATTCCACCTGTGATCATTAGGCCAGTGTCCCAACTTCCAATGACTAATCCAAAGGCTGTCCCTTGGAATTATGAGCCTATTGTCGTGACATACAAGGGGAAAGAAGTCAATGAAGAAGTAGATGAAATAGGAGGAATGACTCGTTCGGGAAGATGCTATGCCTTGGCTGAATTAAGGGAAACTAAAAATGACCAAATGCAAGTTAAGAATCCAGTCACTGAAGGGGAGGCAGAAGAGTTCTTAAGAAAGATGAAATTGTCAGACTACTCCATTGTGGAACAGTTAAGGAAAACTCCAGCCCAAATCTCTTTGTTGTCTTTGTAATACATTCAGATGAACATCGTAAAGCTGTAATGATGATTCTGAATGAAGCACATGTTCCTAATGAAGTTACAGTGAGTCAGTTAGAGAAGATTGTTGGGAGAATCTTTGAGGTAAACCACATCACTTTTTCAGATGATGAACTACCAGTGGAAGTACGGGACATAACCAAGGCCTCCATATCACTGTAAAGTGTGAGCTTTCATATGTCACTCGAGTTCTAATTGACGGAGGATCTGGGGCAAATATTTGTCCCTTGTCAACTCTACAAAAATTGAATGTAAATGATGAAAGGGTACAACCCAACAACGTATGTGTTAGGGCTTTTGATGGGTCCAAAACAGATGCCATTAGGGAAATAAAGCTCATACTAAAAATAGGGCCTGTCGATTTCACTGTGAATTTTCAAGTGCTGAGTATCAATGCATCCTACAATCTATTGTTGGGGAGACTATGGGTGCATAGGGCTGGGGCAGTCCCCTCTATGTTGCATCAAATGGTTAAGTTCCAATACGACCGGCAAGAAGTAATTGTTCATGGTGAGGGGGACTTGTCAGTCTACAAAGACTCTTCCCTCCCTTTTGTCAAGGCGAATAATGAGAATGAAGCATTGGTTTATCAAGCTTTCGAGGTTGTGGTTGTTGAGCATATCCTTGAGGAGAATCTTCGAAACCACAATTGCCCATGGCATCCGTGATGATGGTGAATGAAATGCTGAAACATGGGTTTAAACCAGGTAAAGGCTTGGGAATATTCCTGCAAGGGAGAGCTTATCCGGTGAATCCACGAAAGAGCCTTGGTACTTTTGGCTTAGGATACAACCCCACAGTCGAGGACAAAATGAAGGCCAAGAAACAGAAGAGAGAGATATGGTCACTTATCAAGCCAATACCACCTATATACAAATCTTTCATCAAAGCCCGCACAACAGAATCTCCCGAGTCACCACTCCCAGAGCCTGTGCTAAAGGTTAACGAAGAACTGATCAACTATTTTCATAATTTATTTGTCGAGGCAGATATGGTTGAGCTTGGAGAAGGCACTAGTGACAGAGATGTGAAATTCATTGGTCCTGATGTCCAGCTAAACAATTGGGAGGCCACTCCTCTCCCCATTAAGAATGAGTCTTGGTAGTCTGTCTTGTTTTTCCTTTTGTCATCCGATTTATTCAAGGGTTGTAATTCGGATTTTGTTTCATCGTTTTATTTCAAACTCTCTGTTTTCCTTTTCGATAGGATGTAATTGTGTTTTTATTTCAGTCTAATATATTTATTTTGTTTTCTTCTATACAGTTCTTTCTATGCCGATTCTAGTGATATGACATGCATGCAAAAAAATTCATTAGATCTTAAAATCCAATCTAATATTCAACCTAATCCTAAAATAATAATCCGAGAAGTTGAATATGATGAGGATGAAGTATTTGAAGAAGTAAGAAAGGATTTCAAACATTTTGAGAATAAATCAAATCCCAACATGAGTGAAAATGAGACGATAAATTTAGGGAATCCTGAAAATATTAAGGAGACTAAGATAAGCGTACATGCTCGACATCAAAAGGAGGATATAATCCA
>NW_006239001.1:507597-511027 GCF_000226075.1 Solanum tuberosum
GTTCACAAGTTGCCGATTGATCCTAAGTTCCCTCCAGTAAAGCAAAAGTTGAGAAAGCTTAAAACTGACATGAGTGTAATAATTAAAGAGGAAATCACAAAACAACTTGAAGCCAAAGTCATTCGAGTCGCTCAATACCCTTCTTGGTTAGCCAACATCGTACCCGTCCCTAAGAAAGACGGCAAAGTTCGAATGTGTGTTGATTATCGTGATTTGAACAAAGCAAGTCCAAAAGATGATTTTCCCTTGCCCAACATTCATATTTTGTTGGACAATTGTGCTAAACATGAGATTGCATCTTTTGTGGATTGCTATGTGGGTTACCATCAGATTATTATGGATGATGAAGATGCAGAAAAAATGTCTTTTATCACACCGTGGGGTACATATTGTTATCGAGTCATGCCATTTGGGTTAAAAAATGTGGGTGCAACTTATATGAGGGCAATGACAACCATGTTTCATGATATGATGCATAAGGAAATCGAAGTTTATGTGGATGATGTGATCATTAAATCAAAAAACCAGTCGAATCATGTGCAAGACTTAAGAAGATTCTTTGAAAGGCTTCGTAGGTATAATCTCAAGCTTAATCCTGCAAAATGTGTATTTGGAGTACCGTCAGGAAAGTTTTTGAGGTTGTTAGTCAGTCGACGAGGTATCGAGTTAGATCCTTCAAAAATAAAAGCCATTCAGGAACTGCCACCTCCAAAGAACAAAACTGAGGTTATGAGCCTTCTAGGAAGGTTAAACTACATCAGTAGATTCATTGCTCAACTCACAACAACTTGCGAGCCCATTTTTAAGTTGTTAAAAAGAATGCCACAGTCGAATGACCGAGAATGTTGAGAGGCTTTTGAAAGAATTAAGAATTACTTATCGAATCCCCCTGTGTTGGTTCCTCCTGAGCCGGGCAGACCATTGATATTATATATGTCAGTACTGGATAATTCTTTTGGATGTGTATTGGGTCAGCCTGATGGCACTGGGAAGAAAGAGCAGGCCATTTATTATCTCAGCAAGAAATTTACCGTTTATGAATTAAAGTACACCCTTCTCGAAAGAACGTGTTGTGCCCTAACATGGGTAGCACAGAAGTTGAAGCACTATCTTTCATCCTATACTACTTATCTCATTTCTCGTATAGATCCGTTAAAATACATTTTTCAAAAGCCCATGCCCACGGGCAGGCTTGCGAAATGGCAAATATTACTCACAGAGTTTGACATTATCTATGTGACGCGGACCGCAATGAAGGCTCAAGCCTTGGCAGATCATTTGGCAGAGAACCCTATTGATGATGAATATGAACCACTTAAGACATACTTTCCAGACGAAGAGGTGTCATGTATCGATGAAGTTGTTCATGATAAGGATCAAGGATGGAAGTTGTTCTTTGACGGTGCCTCTAATGAGAAGGGAGTTGGAATATGAGCTGTTCTTATGTACGAATCAGGGGGATATTACCCTATAACAGCCCAACTTAGATTCTATTGTACCAATAATATGTCAGAGTATGAGGCTTGCATCTTGGGCTTGAGGTTAGCTGCTGACATGGGCATCCAAGAGTTGCTAGTGCTAGGAGACTCAGACTTACTGGTCCATCAAATTCAAGGAGAATGGGAGACTCGTGACCCAAAGCTTATACCATATCAACATTGTTTACAAGATCTTTGTCGACAGTTTGTGTCAATAAAGTTTAGACATATTCCTAGAGTTCATAATGAGATTGCTGATGCATTGGCAACTTTATCTTCGATGCTCCAACATCCTGATGATGCTCATATCGACCCTTTGTACATACAAATTCGTGATCAGCATGCTTATTGCAACTTGGTTGAGGAAGAATTTGACGGTAAACCTTGGTTCCATGATATTAAAACATATCTACAGTCCGGAGAATGTCCTACTAATGCCACTAGTAATCAAAAAAGGGTTATTCAACGACTAGCTAGCAGTTTTTTCTTAAGCGGAGGCATATTGTACAAGAAAACACCTGATTTGGGTCTTCTAAGATGCGTAAATGCTAAAGAGGCTTCAACAATCATGATTGAAGTACACTCAGGAGTTTTGTGGACCTCACATGAATGGATATGTTCTAGCAAAGAAGATACTTCGAGCAGGTTATTATTGGCTCACCATGGAGCGGGATTCTATACGATTTGTTTTTAAGTGTCATGAATGTCAAATACACGGTGATTTGATACATTCTCCTCCCTTCGAGTTGCATGCGATGTCTGCTCCATGGCCTTTCGTAGCATAAGGAATGGATGTGATTGGACCAATAGAACCAAAAGCATCGAATGGTCATAGGTTCATCCTGGTGGCCATTGATTACTTTACAAAGTGGGTGGAAGCAGTAACTTTCAAGTCAGTGACCAAGAAGGTCGTGGTGGATTTCATTCGTTTCAACATCATCTGTCGATTTGGTATTCCAAAGGCAATTGTTACCGATAATGCTGCAAATCTCAACAGTCGTTTAATGCAAGAGGTATGCTGTCAATTTAAGATCGAACATCGAAATTCGACTCCTTATCGCCCAAAAGCAAATGGGACTGTAGAAGCTGCCAACAAAAATATAAAAAGATACTTCGTAAAATGGTGCAAAGTTCTCGACAATGGCATGAAAAGTTGCCTTTTGCTTTGTTGGGTTATCGCACTACAGTTCGTACGTCAGTGGGTGCCACCCCCTATTCACTGGTATATGGGACTGAGGGGGTTATACCTGTAGAGGTTGAGATTCCATCCCTGCGGATTGTTGTAGAGGCTGAAATTGATGATGATGAGTGGATCAGAACACACTTGGAGCAATTAAGTTTGATTGATGAGAAGCGATTGACATCAGTATGCCATGGACAATTGTATCAGAAAAGAATGGCACGAGCATACAATAAAAAGGTGCATCCCAGACGTTTCGAAGAAGGTCAATTAGTGTTGAGACGTATTCTACCACACCATGCCGAAGTCAAAGGAAAATTTTCTCCAAATTGGAAAGGACCATTCATTGTAAAGAAGGTATTATCCAATGGTGCACTTTACTTAGCAGATATAGAAGGCCAAATGACAAAAATGGTCATCAATGCTGATGTTGTGAAGAGATATTATATATGATGTGATTTTTTGGTATTAGAAACCCTTATGTTTGGACTTGACATTTCAAAGGTTGATGTAATGGAAATTCTTGGTTCTGTGTCTAAGTATTAATTCATATGTTGTCATCCTTGTTGAGAGTTAATTTATTTCCTTTCCCATCCTTATGAAATCCTGAATACACCTCTGTCGACGTGGCCAATGGGTATCTTATTATGCATGTCATTCATAAATATAAAAACAAAAAAACAAAAAAACAAAAAAAAAAAAAAACAAAAAATAAAAAGAAGAGAGAAGAAAATCAATCAACATGAACTACGTTTGACCTGATTCTTGTTTC
>NW_006239001.1:512684-515349 GCF_000226075.1 Solanum tuberosum
GACCCTCCTGAACAATGGGACGTAGTATAGCATTGACCCTCATGGATAATAAGACGTAGTGTAGCAAGGACCCTCCTGAATAATGGGACGTAGTATAGCAAGGACCCTCCTGAACAATGGGACGTAGTATAGCATTGACCCTCATGGATAATAAGACGTAGTGTAGCAAGGACCCTCCTGAATAATGGGACGTAGTGTAGCAAGGACCCTCCTGAATAATGGGACGTAGTGTAGCAAGGACCCTCCTGAATAATGGGACGTAGTATAGCAAGGACCCTCCTGAACAATGGGACGTAGTATAGCAATGACCCTCATGGATAATGGGACGTAGTGTAGCAAGGACCCTCCTGAATAATGGGTCGTAGTATAGCTATGACCCTTATGAATAATGGGACGTAGTATAGCAAGGACCCTCATGAATAATGGGACGTAGTATAGCAAGGACCCTCATGAATAATGGGACGTAGTATAGCAAGGACCCTCATGAATAATGGGACGTAGTATAGCAAGGACCCTCATGAATAATGGGACGTAGTATAGCAAGGACCCTCATGAATAATGGGACGTAGTATAGCAAGGACCCTCATGAATAATGGGACGTAGTATAGCAAGGACCCTCATGAATAATGGGACGTAGTATAGCAAGGACCCTCATGAATAATGGGACGTAGTATAGCAAGGACCCTCATGAATAATGGGACGTAGTATAGCAAGGACCCTCCTGAATAATGGGACGTAGTATAGCAAGGACCCTCCTGAATAATGGGACGTAGTGTAGCAAGGACCCTCCTGAATAATGGGACGTAGTGTAGCAAGGACCCTCCTGAATAATGGGACGTAGTATAGCAAGGACCCTCCTGAATGATGGGCCGTAGTGTAGCAAGGACCCTCCTGAATAATGGGACGTAGTATAGCAAGGACCCTCCTGAATGATGGGCCGTAGTGTAGCAAGGACCCTCCTGAATAATGGGACGTAGTATAGCTAGGACCCTCTTGAATAATGGGACGTAGTATAGCAAGGACCCTCCTGAATGATGGGCCGTAGTGTAGCAAGGACCCTCCTGAATAATGGGACGTAGTATAGCTAGGACCCTCTTGAATAATGGGACGTAGTATAGCAAGGACCCTCCTGAATGATGGGCCGTAGTGTAGCAAGGACCCTCCTGAATAATGGGACGTAGTATAGCTAGGACCCTCATGAATAATGGGACGTAGCAGGACCCTCCTGGATAATGGGACTAGCAAGATCCTCCTGGATAAAGGGACTAGACTAACATAATTTAATTTAACTGGTTCATCATGAAGAATGAAGTTGGTTTTTACATGCATAAGCCCTCTGAAGAGTACCTCACAACGAAGCACGAGTTATTCAGAGTATCGAAGCAAAGCTAAGCACCGTCTTTTATTTTCCTCACAAAATTTTCTTTATTATAAACTGGGGCAAAAATTTGTGTTATTACTTTTGTTTGTTTTAATTTCAGGAATCCACTTGTAGAATAAGGGCAATCCATATTTCAAGTTCAGGATCTTATCTTGAAGGGAGTCAATTCTCAAGCTCATGTTCAATTGAAGTGGCTAGAGCTCATCTTAAGAACAAGGTCGATATCCAAGTCCAAGTAGAAGGAGCCTACCTAGAGAGAGGCATTTACCTTCGAACTCACTCAAAAGGAAAATCAGTATCTCACAACTTGAGAAACATAAAGACCTAAGTCAAGATTCAAGAGAAGCTGCAGAGCTAGAATCTGATACTTGCATTTTCTTTTAATTCTTTGTTCTCATGTTGGTGTAATAATAGGAGCCGCAAACTGAAGCCTCGATAGAACCTCACTCGACTTCTAACTCATTGTCTCATCTACTTGAACTACATATGACATGATTCCCTTATAACCCGGGATATGTAGGCTGTCCAAAACTAGAACTCGATTGTATATTTTTCTTTTCAAATAAGAGTCAAAAAAAAGAGAAGCAATATACTTTAAGTCAGAAAGATATTTGTTCGTGGATTCAAGTTCGTGGCTCACTTTGGAAATCAGTAGATTATAGCGGTTTCTTTTGTTGGAATTAAGTTTTACAAAAAGGTAATTCTAATTTCTTATATAGTTCAATGAAATAATTGTTCTGAATTCGATTATGATGTTATGAAGTCCTTAAAATTACATGTATTGTTAGATGCCAATATTTGATGACGCATATCATATTGTTGATTGCATGAATTGCTACTGTTTAAATTTGCTCATCGAATTATTTGTACACCTGACTTTAATTTAATCAACTAATTTGATCCAAAGATGGTTGTTGTTTACTCTTAGTTTTATTCCAACATGTTTATGTACATTTATTTGATGGTACAAATTGACAAGTTCGTTTATGAATTTAGTTTAATTACATGTAAATTGGTTAGAGATTCTGAATTAGTTATCATTTGAAGTTTCTGGATTTTTATAAATATAATTGCCATACTTATGGAGACAATTAATTATTAGAATAATTTTATTGTATCCGAATTATTAAAAATGGTGGAGATGAACATTAGTTCATTTGAGTGAGTCATTAATTCATCAACGTGAGATAGTTCTTTTATTAGTAATTTCACACTATCATCATTTGGTGAAGGAATGTTATTATATCACTACGTATATCAATTTTCTCTCAATTAGTTTAAAGG
>NW_006239001.1:515653-516311 GCF_000226075.1 Solanum tuberosum
AAAAGGTAAAAAAAAAAAAAAAAAAAAATTTAACCAAAAATTATTTAAATGAAATAAGAAGAGAAACATTATGTTAAACAAAAAAAAAAAAAAATCAAATCAAAATCGAAAGGTAAAAAGAAGAAGGAACAGAATGTTGAATTTTATTATTTTTTTTAAAAAAATAACGTGCAATTTTTTTTTGTTGGTCTTAACCTCTTTACCATTTTCTTTTCGAAACCTAATCCTAAACCCCCTAGAATTTTAACTCCTATTATAATTCAACTATCTACTCCCACTAAAACGACAATACTAAAATTCCCCGAACTCTAAAAAATCTAAACAAGACAGTTATAATAAATCAAAGAAGGTGGGATATAAGTAAATGTATAGCTAATAAGTATACTATATCCAAAAAACTAAGTCAAGCTAAGATATAAGTCAATGAAGCAACTGTGCTAGAAACACGGGACTCGAGGAGTGCCTTACACCTTCCCCTTGGTCAATAGAATTTCTTATCCAGATTTCTAGTTCGCAGACCATTAAAAATTAGAGTCAACTTTCTTTTGATTAGGGGTAAAAATTAGGTGACTTGGAACACCGAAACTCAATTCCAAGTGGCGACTCTGAAATAAAATAATCCCTTTTCAAAATGTCACTTTAATTGGAGAAATTCTAT
>NW_006239001.1:516564-538712 GCF_000226075.1 Solanum tuberosum
TGAGAAAAGCTTCGCAGAACTGAAAACTAGGTTGACTACAGCTCCTGTCTTGACTCTACCAGAGGGTTCAGATGGTTATGTGATCTATTGTGATGCATCCAGGGTCGGCCTAGGTTGTGTATTGATGCAACGACGTAACATTATAGATTATGCTTCTAGACAACTTAAGGTACATGAGAAAAATTATCCGACTCATAACCTCGAGCTTGCAGAAGTGGTGTTTGCACTCAAGATTTGGATACACTACTTGTACGGTGTTCATGTAGATGTGTTCACAGACCATAAGAACCTCCAGTATGTATTCACCCATAAAAAGTTGAATCTTCGCCAAAGAAAGTGGCTTGAGTTCCTCAAAGATTATGATATGAGCGTACGTTACCATCCGGGTAAGGCGAATGTAGTAGGAGATGCCCTTAGCAGGCTATCTATGGGTAGTGTAGCACATGTTGAGGAAGAAAGAAGTGAGCTAACAAAGGATGTTCACAGACTTGCTCGCCTAGGAGTTTCTCTTATGAGCATATCAAATGGTGGTGTAACAGTTCAAAATGGGGAAAAATCTTCTTTGGTAGTAGAGGTTAAGAAAAAGCAAGATAGTGATCTAATCTTGCTTGAAATTAAGGGTGCAGTCCATAATCAGAGAGTGGAGGTTTTCTCCCAAGGGGGAGATGGTGTGCTTCGCTACTAGGGTCGATTATGTGTTCCTAATATGGGCGAGTTGAGACAACATATCCTTCCAGAGGCCCATAACTCCAGATATTCTATCCATCCAGGCGCCACTAAGATGTACCGCGATCTGCGGTAAGTCTATTGGTGGAATGGTATGAAAAGAGATATAGCAGACTTTGTGGCTAAGTGTCCCAATTGCCAGCAAGTCAAGGTAGAACATCAGAAACCAGGAGGCATGACTCAAGAGATTGACATTCCTACTTGGAAGTGGGAAGTGATCAACATGGACTTCATAATAGGTTTACCTCGTACTCACAGACAACATGACTCCATTTTGGTGATTGTTGATAGGGTTGCTAAGTCTTCTCGCTTTTTGGTGGTTAAGACTACAGATTCGGCGGAGGATTACGCCAAGTCTTACAATAATGAGATTGTGAGGTTGCATGGGGTTCCTTTGTCTATCATCTCAGATAGAGGTCGTCAGTTTACCTCTCATTTCTGGAGGTCATTTCAGAAGGGTCTTGGTACTCAGGTTAACCTTAGCACAACATTTCATCCACAGACGAATGGTTAGGTAGAGCGTACCATTCATACCTTAGAGGACATATTGAGAGCTTGTGTGATCGAGTTCAAGGGTAGTTGGGACGATCACCTTCCTCTTAATGAGTTCGCCTACAACAATAGTTACCATTCCAGCATTCAGATGGCCCCTTATAAGGCATTGTATGGGCGTAGATGTAGATCTCCATTTGGTTGGTTTGAAGTAGGTGAAGCAGCCTTGAAAGGACCAGATTCAGTTCTTGATGCTATGGAGAAAGTGCAACTCATTAGAGATAGACTTAAGACTGCCCAGAGTCGCCAGAAGTCTTATGCAGATGTGAGAAGAAGGGAACTAGAGTTCCAAGTTGATGATTGGGTTTTCCTGAAAGTGTCACCTATGAAGGGGGTGATGAGATTTGGCAAGAAAGGGAAGCTCAGTCCCAGATATGTAGGCCCTTACCGGATCTTGAAGAGGATTGGTAAAGTAGCTTATGAGTTAGAGTTACAAGCAGATTTAGCAGCAGTGCATCCAGTCTTTCACATTTCAGTTTTGAAGAAGTGTATGGGTGATCCAGCATCTGTAGTGCCATTAGAGACTATGGTTGTAAAAGATAGCCTTTCTTATGAGGATGTACTAGTTGAGATTCTTGATCGTCAAGTTAGAAGGTTGAGAAACAAAGAAGTCGCTTCAGTCAAGGTTTGGTGGAGGAGTCAGTCCGCAAAGGGATCTACTTGGGAAGCAGAAGCGGACATGAAAGCCAAGTATCCTCACATCTTTCCTTCCGATTACACTCCAGCTTGAGGTAATAGTTCCTCAGTTTTTCAGTCATTCATGCGTAAATTCTGTCTTAGAATCATGTTCCTTCAGTTTGTACTTGCATTTTTAGCGTATTTGCATGTTGTTGGAACTTAGTTCAGTCAGAAATTCACTTCTCAGTGTTTAGTGGTAGGGATTGCAACTCTTTCCCTCTATTTCAGCTAGTTTAGTCTTCATTCGAGGACGAATGTTCTCAATGGGGAGACAATGTAACACCCTATATCCTAGATAGACCAAAATGTAGATTTTGAGAACTTGCAGGAGCAACCCACGGTTGCCATCCACGGACCGTAGGTCAGACCACGGCCCGTGCTGGTGGTCCATGGTGCACCACTGCAACCCCTCCCCAAACCCAACTCAGAAAATTGGCAAAGTCTCGACCCACGGTCCGTAGGTCAGACCACGGTCTGTGGTCTGTGTTCGTGGATCGAGGCCCCATTTACCCAGCCTCTGATGCAAACGACGGCCGACCAGCACGGACCGTCATTTGATCCACGGCCCATAGGTCCCATCCGTTGATCACTCCGACAACAGTTAAGCCAGGGGTCTTTGGTCTTTTCCTATTTCGTTGGACCCCTAAGCTACGTCGTTTAGACCCTAAATCATGAGGTTTAGTCAGTTTAAGCCTAGAAAAATAACGAGAACTTACCTAAGTCAAATCATTCACCAAAACTCAGAGAAATTAGAACGTAAGAGGAGAAAGAAGTCAAGAACCCTAGTTCAAGAACGCAGCAAGGTTCCATCAGTTCCAACCTCAAAATCGAAAGATTTCTCCATGGAATTGATCACCAGGTATGTGGGATTTCACTAGTGGGTTCCTTTCACCTATTAGGTCCCTAGTTTTCTGTCAGTTTCTTGATTCCCTTCTTATTATGACTAGACCTAGGGTTTCTTGGAAGTTAGAATTGTTGGGTTCTTAGCTGTTAGAATGATCCAAATCAGATTAGTACGTTAATATTCAGTTTAATGCATGAATCCCAAAACCCTAGCAATGTATTTTTTATTTCTTGAACTACCCATGCTAGGTCAGATATTTCAGTTATTCAGTTATACATGCCTTAGTTAATAATGCATCAATATCAGTTTAATTGTTGCATTCACAGTTTGCATGTTCAGTTTGAGCTATCTAGTAACTTACAAAAATTCAGTCATAATGTGTTAATTACTTAATCCATTGGGAGTAGCATAATACCGAGTTCGACTAGCGTTCAGCGTACCCAATTAGCCCTAGAACTACGAGCCACATAGGTTGTAAGTCCCCTATGTGGGCATCATTTTAGTGGTCACGCCAGCATGCCTTTATACCTTTGGCCGGGTATATTGGGTCCTCTCGATGGGTCGTATACATCGGACTCCACATTTAGCTCATGTGTATTTATTATCGGTTATTAGTAGCTCCCACAGTTCAGTCAGATCCTATTGCATTGACCATTTATCAGTATATCCAGTATTGAGTTTCAGCATGTTATAAATTGGTCACTGCATTCAGTTATCTCAGCATTCAGTATCTATCTCATGTTCAGATTATGTCATTGTTTATTTGCTTTGTTCAGTTATATGTTATTTCAGTTGTATTCTATCCTGCATGCTCAGTACCCTTGAAGTACTGACGCATACTCTAAGCTACATCTTCTCGTGATGTAGGTTCAGGTTCTCAGCATCCAAATCACGCTTAGATCGGTTCCCGATTTCCAGTTCAGCAGAATTAGTGGTTAGTCCTCATTCTCCGAGGATAATAGTCATGAGTTTGTTTTCAATATTTTTACTCCTTAGTTTCTGTTTTGCTAGACTTAGCTGGAGCCTTTCCCAGTATTTCTAGTCAGTTAGAGGCTATTTTCAGACATAGTTAGATTCAACTTAGTATTGAGTTAATATCATCTTTGTATTAAACTCATCAGTTATCATTTATCTCAATTATAGTATGTGGGTATTCCCCATCTTTTCATTTTTTTATTTATGATTAGCTTCCGCATCAATTTATTATATTTAGTATGCTCATGATCAGGCCAGCAGGGTTAGCTTGAGATCACTTGTGGTCCTAGGTCCCGTGTCCACGTCTCGGGGGTAGTCTTGGGGTGTGACATCAATAGTCGTCTATCAATAGCCACCTGAAGATGCCCAGTTCTCAACAAAGAAAGAGCAAGTGCAGTATCAGTACACAACCACAGTGTACTGGTAGGATCATGCGGCTATCCCATTAAGTGTAACATACATTAGTCAATACAACAATATAATTACATGCACATATCGAACATATACAATATCATCAACATATACGAACAATGAACATCTTCATGATTCTCGCATATCCCAGTTAAATTAGTTTAGAGCAACATACCGTCTTCCAATATCAATAATCATCAGATATGAACGAACTCATCACAAGTAGATACACAACACAATTCAATGGTCCTCTCACGGAACCCAATTAATTGGTACTCTCACGAAACCCAAACCCAAATAGTTAGCAGATCGGTTTGTGGTACCCGATCCAAGTTAGTGTGCCAGAATGTGGCAGCTGATCTCATATTTATGTTGGAACATAGCAACCGATCCCATATTTATGGCGGAACGTGAAAATCGATCCAATGTTTATGCTGGAACATGATAGCCGATCCCATATTTATGCCGGAACGTGGCAACCGATCCAATGTTTATGCCGAAATGTGGCAATTGATCCCATATTTATGCCGGAACGTGGCAATCGATCCCAGTTAGTTGTGCCGGAACGTGGCAACCGGTCCATTCAACACACCACAATCACAATCACAGGTATATTATTAAGATCATATATTTAAGTCATGAATTCATGGTAATCATCATTCATCTATCTCATTTACAACAAGTGTGATCAATAATGGAACATTCATACACAAACATGTATCATAATGAAGCAAAAAGAAACATACATTACACAATCATAGAATCACAACCATCACCTACCTTGAAACAAGCTTGAAACCCTAAGAAACTTGATTCTTCCCTTTTCGGATTCGTTCTGCTTGTTCTAAAAATCAAAAAGTGCCAAATAAGGTCGGTTAAGGGTTTATTTACAACTTTAAGTCTCGTCGAACCCGCCACAAATGCCCTCACCCCGCTGCAGTGACCCTGCCAGAGCGGCCAAAACCCTCGCCAAAGCGACTTGCACGAACAAGTGAGCTATTTAAAGAATTCCAAAATTCCCATTTTACAACACAACTCTAACCAACGACGCTCATAAAATACCCTTTACGCTAAGGTCGATTCCAGGAGTTCTACTTGCCCGAATTCAATTTCGTAAAGTCGTACGAGTTCTTTAACGAGTTATCTAACTACTCAGGTAATCAAAAACATAATTAACTCACCTGGTTGTTACCAGATTTCCCTACACCTTAATGACTACTATTTTGTCCAAATCTGGACTAGGTTGGGAAATTCCAAGTTACTACGAAAAAGTTTTTCTGGCCCCAATTCTTTCCCCATTGACTTTTCCACAACGACAAAAATCAGGTCCTTACAATAGATACCAATTAACCCATCACTTGTCCCCGAGTGATCAACTTAGGAAAGACTGGCTAAAGTAAGGGTAGAGTCGTATCTGAATCGTCGAATTACTGGAGATACTTGTATCGCTTGCCATTCTTACCGAATCTCATTACCCCCTAAGGGTTTCACATCTCCAACTTCAAACCAACCAATTGAACACCTATACGTCCTCCCATACAATGCCTGAATGAAGTCATCTCAACACTCGAGTGATAAATATTGTTGTATGTAAACTTAACTAACAACAAAATGATTCCCAATAAACACCAAAGTTGATCGCACATACCTCTGCCACATGTTATCAAGTATCTTGACACAAACATCAGGACGAATCCTTTCTCACATAACCATGATAAAATTATAAATCAATACTCGCTACAATTAGAGGTGGACCTGAACCAACCAACACACACTCATAATATCCAAACAATCATAGTTCTTAACAATATCTGCATCCCACAACACAAATTCCCCTGAGCTTAAGTTATAACAAATTTGATCTTTAGAAATCATATACTCATCGAGGGATATGTCCAAGCATGCAACCCCTCCAACAACACTATCAAAATGCTAGATTTAGTAATTGTAGATTACCTCTTAAGAAAAGTAGAATTGGACCTAATGATCCTTATATTCAACCACACATAATCGATACATGACCTCGACGACTAAAAGAATGTTATGAATGCCGAACGACCACAAATACGCATGGTAGCTCTCCTATAAATTCTCATAAGAAAGGTGGTACATGTAGAACCACTAAAATACTTTAACAACTCCAAGGCAACACCAATTATGTCATTCGAAATAAGCAAATCTTCCCCCTCAACCAAGAGAACATCGCGGGATTTGGTACCCCTGATCCACCACTAGGGATCCACCCACAAAAGTGAATACACAGTAGAGCATAGCTAGTGAATCATACTCAATACTAACAACCATCGTAAACACTCCGACCATTTACCTTATTATAAATTGAATTCACGTATCAGGACACTACTTCGGTTCAAGTGCAAATGATTGCATGTAGTAGTGATATAACCAAACAAAGGGTTGGGATCGTTCCCACAGGGAGTGGTTTCGAGAATTAATAGAAAAGTAAAATCAAGTTCTAATCAATCATAGGTGTAAATATTAACGAATAAAAACATACTAAATCTAAGGGGTGATGCAAGCATCAATTATCAATGGGGTTTTGTAGTCGATTAACAAAGAAAATAGTGAAAACAAAAAAATGCGAGTATAGTGAGACGAGATTTTTGGCATATGACAGGAATATGGGATAAAAAACACTATCACGTAAATGCTGTTGATAGTACATTGCTGAATCTTTGTAACTAGGCTAGACTTTAGTGGGGTAAATTCTCCTTAAGCAACTTATCCCGAATAAACTCAGTTTCTCTCAAACACAGAGTTGCCGCATTTAAGCACAACCTCCGCCTTAGCCATTCACTCTCTCGAGCTGAAAGCGTGGGAGAGGGCCTAGGATTCACTATCTCAAGCTGAACCCATGAAGACCCAATAACCACCGGCTATCGATTTCGTAGTCTTAGTTTTAAAACCACTCTCTCGAGTAAGCGAGAAACACTAAGGTGTAATCGTATTTGCAACTACAATCTCATTAAGTTCAAACACAACTACTAAATGAAATTACATTTAAACAACGAATATACCAACAATAAGCAACACCCGATAGTAAATTTAACCCATATTCACAAAATCACACCCCAAGAATTGGTCTTTTAGCTAAACATAGAAAAAGAGAAGAAAATGATACCGAATCGAGATGACATCAACTGGGTATGATTTATATTCACTTTAAATGAGTCTAGGATGAAAATTCTTCCAGACCCACTTCCAATTTCTTGGAATTGAAAATCTTCAAATCTTCAAGTTAAAGCACAATGTCTCCAAAAATGCTAAGAACTAAAACTGAAATATTCTCAGTCTCCAAAATAAAATTTTATGTCTAAAGTTTGATACTAAGCTAACAATTTAAACAAGCATTTATAATGTTCAAAAATTTGTGCTGCGAAGAGCTATTAAGTGCAGTTAGTCGGGATCACCGACACACTCGGCCATCCGCCTTTTGGTCTGGTACACCGCCTTTTTGATTTTGCCTTCAGCATTCTCGCATTTTGAGGCATTGGGCGATAGAGTGCTGCTTCGCGGAACTGCTCGACGACGCGCCGACTGCTCCTTTTCATCGTAGACTTGACCTTCTCCTTCAGGGTTCAGCACACTGGAACATTCAGTGGGATTTAGGACCTTTCGGTGACTCGCCTAATAGTTTAGGCGATCCTAAGGAAGTCTTTTCTCCATTCTTTCAACCGCTTTGTTCCTTTTTGCTTAATAGCATTCAAGTTTTGTCTCTCAATCCAAATACCTGAAACTTAAGGGTTTACATCAGTTATTGAGACAAAATATGCATTTGAGGACACTAATTTTATTAAAATATAGCCCTAAATGAGTCCAAATTGTGGACTCATCAACACCCCCAACTTAAACTTTTGTTTGTCCTCAAGTAAAACTCAAGTTCAGCATTTCAAAAAGGATATCTCAAACAGTGCTACACAAGACTCAATCATGAATGTACATAACAAGGCTCAACTTACTTATGCAAAGATCATTTGTATACTCAAATACTCAAGTTGTGACACACCATTATCAAAGATTTTCAAGCTCACTATACTTGCCTCAAATGCAAGTTCGATCTCAACAAAGGTATTCAAATGCCCTCACACAAAAAATGATTTCATATTCACACACAATGGTTTAATCATTTAAAGTTCTGGAATCAAATGCAACGCTCACTCTCACAAAGAAGAACACAATGCATGCTTTCACCCATAGGTTTTCCCATATTTCCAATCAACAATTAATTCAGCTCACTCAAGATCAAAAAGGGTTTTTCAAGGCTTGTAATGGGGCTGAGTGCAAAGGTATGGTTATTTGGGCTCAGTGACTTTTATCCTCGTGAAATGTGGTGCTTTCAACACTCCTTTTCCTCTTCTTTCATAATTTTATTTAGTGCTCATAAGTCATCCCATTATACACTTCCATGGATTGTTTGAAACCCCCTTTCTTTTTACATTTCTCATAACTTTATTTCACAACTTTTTCTTTTTCTTTTTCTTTTTTTTTCTCTCTTTTATTTATTTTGTATGGAGGGGTTCCATTTTTATCAACACCATGGGTTAAAAGGGACTTTTCTTGCACTTCTTGACTTGCCCTTTTTTTTTCACCACACCCCCAACTTAGGCTTTTGGCCTAAGTTCAAATCACGAGGATTATGGGTAGTGGATTTAATAAAGGTCATGTTTTCATCAAGTTTCTTCCACAAGAGATAGCCTTACTTAGTCGACCGGACCAACGGGGAAAATTCTAGGTGTTATCATGTATGGTTCACAGTAAGCTCATCACACAAGGCATCAACACCAAAGTCAAACAAGATTCCACACTTTCGCTAGTGTGCAACGATCATCACAAGAGACTCGCTTTGATAATTGGCTAGTCACAACAAGATGCAAAGAGTTCACATATTGTCTCATTTTAGCCACACATTCATGTTCGTTCGATTATGAACACTATTTGAGTCAACGATATTCATTAGAACTGAGACTCAAGTTTGCTGAAGAACAACCACATTCAAGTACATACAAGAGTGGGCGAAAAATTTGGAGGGGTCAAAATCATTTACAATTTAAAATAAAATGAGCCACAAGCTCAAACATCCACAAGAAGCAGTATAAAACACAATGACACAAATATATCAACGAAACACGAACATCAATATTCACACAAAAGGTGGGCCTCACCCCACTACAAATAAAAACCATTTGTCCTCAAATGCAAATGAAGCAAAGTATCCAAAAGTGAAAGAAAGTAAGACGTAGAGAGAGGTAAATAAAGGATCCTGTCTACACAGTTGCTCCGTCTGTCTGGGCATCAGTGCCTGATGCCTCACCCTGAACCTGGGTATCTGTTCCTGAGGTCACCTCAGGAGGAATAGCAGTGCCAGATTCACCAAGTTCTGCTGAGTATGAGTCTGCCAAAAAGACATGCACCGCTCTGCAGAATCCTCGGGCCCGCGAAGGAATATAGGGTCTAGCGTAATGGTCTTCCTAGCAGAAGTGGGACTCTTCCCCTTGCCTTTACCAGTGGTTGTGGGTAGTTTTGTAGCTTTGCCTTTCGACGTAGCTGCATCCTCATTTATAACAATCCCTTTGGACTTCTCTTGGGTTGGTGTTCTTCTTTCAACAGCCTTTGATTTAGTCATGTCTGCAAAATCTCGAAGAGAAGTTACAAAAACATAAGCAAAAGTACAAACAATTTCAGACAGACTCGCCAAACCAGATGGCGAATCGCTGAATTTCTTGGGCGAGCTAAATCGAGCTCGCTGAAGTAATTAACTCTAAAATTGCAGCAAGTAGGTGATTGGGAAACCACTCGGTGTGTCACTGATAGCTTTCGGCAAACAAGGACAGGCCCGCCAAAAGTTCTAGTGCATAAAGATTCAAGGGTGCAGACAAAGGGTGAATGAAAAGCCTTTCGGCGAGTCATCGAGTGCTTTTGGCGACATCAGGCTTCTCACCGAAAGTTACAGAACTAAACATCAAACAAAGCATGAACTAAAAAGGTGAGATCGGGATATTAGGCGAACCACCGAGTGGTTCGATGAACTCGACCCAGCTCACCAAATGGTTCAACGTGCCTATTTTCAACCCAACTTCTCGAATTCAACTCTGCAACCCCCGAAAAGAAAATCAAAGCATGCACTAGTACAATTAAGGTAGGAACCATAGCACCCAAACACAACCCTTCGAATTTTAATCCAGTTTAAAGCATACCATTACGGGAATTCAAAAGTCACAACTACTCGAGCAAGATTGTCAAATTATATCATGCATGTAAACAATCTAATCCTATCAGGCAGGATTAGAATACTTCAACAAGATCAGGCTATTGCAAATGAGTATAATTTTGATAAAATAAACTCGAGGCATAGAAAACCAACCTTTGGTGTCGATAAAGAGAAGATTGAAACGCTAGGTGGGAATGTAATCCAATTCCGAGCACAAATCAACACTTAAAATGTGAAAATATAGGAACTAGCGTGCATGTGTGAGTTTGGGAAGATAAAAAGTGAGGGAAAGTGAATGAGTTTGAAACTTTTAAACCTTTGGCCTGGAAAATCGAGACATGAGTTGAGTCAAAACTTAATAACTACTCTGTGGGATTTATACATAGCACCGAGTGGATATTGACATTAAGATGTAAGCTCTCCCGTTAGTAGAGGACATGTTTCTTGAAGAAGTCTCATGAGATGGAAGCTCTCCTGTCAGTAGAGGCCGGGTTTCTAGTAACAATCTCTTTATCACATAAACTGCGTGCCTCCATAGGATATTTAGCTAGTGGATTCACCTAAGCTTAGAATTCATGGTTCTACCTTAGGAAAGTAGGACAAAGGTTTCTGTGTGGGTAGCACCGGGTGATCATGTTATAGCTCACATTGTCTCTTGTTAGTAAACGATCTTCCTTGAAGATCAAAATCCCACATCATGTGATTCATAACTTGAAAACATGGGGATTGCATGGTATCATGGGGAAATCATCATAAAATCAGTATGTGTCAATAATTCATGCATAAGAAAACATAATTTAATCATTTAAATAAACATTTAAGAGAACCCGTGATAGTTGAAGAAACCCCTAATTCAATTGGGGAATTCTACCTTTTAAAATTTAGGAATTTGGGAACTGCATGGATAAAAGGAATTCATGGATGAAATCTATCATACCTTGACTCCAATTACTAGACTTCAATGGAGGATTTGGGACCTTATCTTGAAACACTAGATGACTCCTTCTTCTTCAAGTTTCTAGAGAGAGAATATTTGGAGAGGAATTTGGTTTTCTTTTGGGAATTTGGAAGAATGAAGTAAATGGGTTAATTTGGGGATTGAAAAATATTATATAGGGGGTCCTAAACATAGGTAAAATGACGTAGTATATGAACTAATTAATTAGGAAAAATCCAACTACCCCTAAAAGTCAACTGCTAGCACTGACCCACGAGACCTTGCTAATGGATCATGGATCGACCAACGGTCCATCCTACACACTCGTGGTTGGTGGTTAGAGTGTTTTGCCTGGACCCACATCCCTTGGACCACAGATTGTGGATCCACCTACGGTCCGTAGGTACAGTCGTGGTCCTTAGCCTGGAAAACATTTGGTGGCCCTTCTATCACTACAAGAAAAATGACCTTTAGCAAAAGGAAATACTGTCGCTATAAGTCCAAATCCGGTCGTTAAAGGTCTATAACGACCGATCAAAAATTGGTCGTCATCGGTCGTTAAAAGCTCTGTCGTTAAAGGTTAACAACTGGATTGCATGTCCAGTCGTGAAATATTATTTAACGACACTAATTAATCCTGTCGTTACACATGCTTACAACGACCAAATTCCCCTTCGTTGATGGTCATTTGGTCGTTAGAACCTTCAAGTAAAACAACAAATTAGAGGGGTTATAACTAATTTAAGCGGCAAGAATTCCTGTCGTTGATTACAATACTTTTTAACAATCAAATTTTCTATCACAAATTTTGATTTAAATTATTACATCTAATTTATAGTTTTTATTTTTTCCATCATTTCTAAAAAGAACTAATATGATCTGTTCATATAAACTTTTTTCACATCCAATTGAAAATTTGATATAAATTTGTATTGTTAATAATAAAGAACAGACTGATTTAATCAGTTAAAATTTATATGTTCGACACAATATCTAAAAAAAAAGCATACACGTTCAACATAATAAAACATGTGTTCGACATCTATAAAATCCTAGAAATTAAGAAAATGACATTATAGAATAACTACAGAAAACGTCTTTGCACCAACAATAAAAATATAATATTCTTTTCTTCATGCTCCACATTATCTTTCACATGATATTGTTCTTTAATCATCAAAATGTTCATCTGTCAAAACAACAATTTGAAGTAAATTAATTAGTAACGGAAAAAAGTTGAACTTAAGAATTAATTCTCTTAAATAGTTCCTGATCTATTTTCTGATGTATACAACTAGAAACAGATTTAAAGTTCTAGTTCATGAATTCTAGATAATTTCTCTACCCAGCCTTCTACATTGAGGATCTCCACTGTCAGCGAGCAAGAGTTGTATTACTTTCACATTAACATCTCATACAAAGGGTGGTTGATGCTTCCTAATTAAATATTTATCCAAGTATATGCTTCCTCATACCCCACCTCTTTCACAACACCTGGGCCTCTTTCCAGTGTAATGGAAGGGAAGAGAGATTAAAATGGACAGACATGAACACAACACATATTAAAGTGCTTCAACAAAGAGAATGTAAATAGACTAACATCAAATAAAGAAGACTAGAAATCCTAGTCCTAGTACTAGTACTGAAAGTTGAAGGAAAGAAAACATAGATAAGTTGTTGAAATGGAGAATGCAAGTGGATCATATGAAACGAGCTTGCAGCTGGCTGACTAGGAGGAAGTTAGAAAAACTTAAACATCTAATTACCACAGTGGAGAATGACACAGACATGATCAAATATATTTAAAGTTGCGGGGCAACAGAGAAAGGGTAATGTGGAAGTGTGTGATGTTTGAGATTAACTACTAATACTACAATAATAAAGCGCAAATTATATTGACAGTGATATTATAGAGGACAAGGTCATACAAGGACCTAATCAGAGGAGGGATCTTGATTTTCTACCAACAACTATATACAGAACAATAACCATATTGATACCTACTTTTACATTTGAAGATGTTATAACAATATCATTGGTATATATAGAAATGAACATAAAATCAATCTTTTAGCTTTGTGGATATTATAACCAAAGTGACATTGATTTTAGTTATATACAAAAATGCTAGAGTGAGAATGCCAGAATATACAGAATATTTAAGATAACGCAATGCACTAAAGGAAAACAGGTAACTCATAGCACAACTANNAGAATATTTAAGATAACGCAATGCACTAAAGGAAAACAGATAACCCATAGCACAACTGCAATAACAAATCCCTTATCAATGAGGAGCAACATCACTTCATTCACACACAAATACACATAATGTAATAATAACTAATAGAATGTTTACTAACCTGATGGAATTGATGGAACTGATGAAGACTGACGGATCACTATATTTTCAAGGTGTTCATACTTACTCTCTAGAATATCCATGCGTTTTTGTAGTGATTCCTTTTCTTTTCGAGTTGTTTTCAGCTCTTACCACAATGCAGCCTTTGAGGTGATTCATATTTACTCTCTAGAATATCCATGCATTTTTGTAGTGATTCCTGTTCTTTTCGAGTTGTTTTCAGCTCTTCCCACAATGCAACCTTTGAGGTGGTACCGCTTTTAACTCATTAGTTGTTATTCCACCACCAAATCCAACTACGTGACTTTTGTATTGAGGTCCAAAGCACCTTTCCACTACCTCAATATTAGTAAGAGATGGTTCAGATTGTACAAGCTCGTGAATTTTAGCCTATAAAACATAAGAATATTTAAAATAACGCAATGAACTATGTAAGAGTAAGGATGTTAAATGAAATTAAAATTGATATAATCATACATATTTTTCAACGATTTCAGGTTCGACAAGCTCATCTCCCTTCTTACGTGTCTCAAATAAAATAATTGCCAAGTTTGGTCGATTACCATCTCTGCCTCCCTTCACGATTAAAAAATAAGTCATAAGATATTTTATAGAAATAGGAGAGGTTTCTTTATAGGGTTGCACAATTTATTTAACTTTTCGTAAACAATCTCTCTTACAGGCCTGCTACCCGTACGATGAGGCATACACAATTTAGACCCATTGAATGACTTTCTTGTACTTGCTTCCTGCATTAACACAACACTGAAATTATCACAATCTTGTTTAATGATTCTATATTTAATGTGTACGTTTAAGCTCTGTGGGAAGAGGGTAAAAGAGAACAGAAGCACTAAAAAACACCATTGCAATTTTCTTTGGTAGATCTTGTGGATAGAAGACATCAAAACAATTTATCGAAATCAAAACTCAATTTGAACGTGGTATAAATTATTCCAAAAACTAATCATATGTGACTAGAAATAAAATGATATTTGTTAATAACTAAATGAAGTCTTACCTTAAATTTCTCAGATAAAAAATGTTCCTTGACCAACCATTCCCAATCACTCTTGTCTACTCCCATCGGCACATCTTTAAGAACCTCGTGCAATGATTTAGATTTCACATTCTTGTGCAATGATCCTCTCCAGTTATTCCAAAGCTTTCTCATATGTTGCAAAATATTATCTCTTTGATCATTCATGTCATCACTGTCAAACTTCTCCTAAAATAGAAAAAATACCATCAAAATCTCTGGAATAAGGGAAAATAAGGCATCAAAGTATAGATCACCTAATAGGGCAATAACCTAGAAATTTTAGGAACAGAAATCAAAATTTCAAATAAATAACAACCACAAGTTGTCTGTTTAAAACCTATAGCTTCCTCACATCACTATTGTATAGTGTTTGAAATAGTGTTAATAGTAAAATAGAAACACATGCGAGTGGACTGAAGCATGATGTGAAGGACATAAACTACTATAATAGAATCCTAGCAATCTTATCTTGCTGGGAGAAGAAATTGAACTTAGCATAAATTTTAGGAGATCACTAAGCTTAGCTAGTTCAATTTTATTATAGAGAAGTAAAGCCACAAGGATTTGACTAGGTAATGACTGTACACGTTTATTTTTTCCTGTATAATCAAACAAAGCTATAACACAAATTCAAGGTTGGGAAAGGACAAATACATCATGATCAGGAGAGATAATAGCTGAAGTTTTTGTTAGTTATTTCTAGTCTATGTTAGTTGATTCAATAGTAACTTCTGCTTCTTGAAAAAGGGTGTCATCGTCTTCCATTGGATAAATATTATGAGGCACAAGGATACTAGTCTTTGCTGGCTTATTTCGACTAGAAGTTGTTGTAGTACTTCTATTTTTGTCAATCAGAGTCGGTTTTTCAACATTAATCCCTAAGCTTTGTCCTCGAGCCCTTGCACCACTGGTCAAAGTGTATTGATTCATTTCAGCTCCTTGACGGAAGGGAGCATTGTCTTCCTTTTCATCAAAACAAGGATGCACATGGAAACTATTGTCTGCTAGCTTATTCAACTTAGAAGTTGTGGCATTGTAACTTCTATTTTTGGAAATCGAAGTCCTTTGTTCAGCATTAACTCTTGTAGTGCTCATAACTTTCAAACTTTGACCTAGTCCCTTTGCTAAGGCACCAGGCTGAATGAGTCCATGCTTGGGAATTTTTGAATCTTGTCCCATTTCATACTTCAGAGTTTTTGAGGGATTCATGTCAACCTAATACAAAATAATAATAATAATCAAAAGATCAAATAGGTAAGGAAGTTTTTCATAAGATGAAATATGAATAATAATAATAATAATAATAATCAAAAGATCAAATAGGTAAAGGAGTTTTTCATAAGATGAAATATGAACTGAAAAAGCATTTAGAAAAAGACACATGTACATGTAACACAGGTTCCTCGCATGAAACCATTACTACTTTAGTAAAATCAAGGTAACATTAAAGACCAAGATCATTAAACAAATTTTCACAGAAAATACTATAAAGAATCATTACCATAAGAAATTAATAAAGTAAAAGCAAGCATGATAAAGCTGCAAACCTTAATGAGTTCGTTTTCTTTTCATTTGTGTAGAGTTATCTAACTCTTCTAAGTCATCATCCTTTTTTCCCAAGATATCAAAAGAATCACGAGGTTGAACATTTTGCACTATATGCCAACCTTTATTCGAATAATCGATAACATAAAATACTTGTGATGCTTGGCTGGCTAATACAAATGGCTCATTTATTTTCAAACATCGCCGACGATTAACATTTACAAAGCCATATTCATCCATTTTAACTCCCCTCTTCTAATCATACACATCGAACCATGTACATCGGAATAAAATCACTTCTTCTCTCCCCAACAAAATTGTAATTCAAAAACCTCGGTTAACTCGCCATAGTAATTCATATGTTTTTGCTCTTCACCGGTCTCTCCTACTACAACTACCCCACAATTCTGAGTTTTCAAATATTTATCATACTCTTGAACATGAAACCTATATCCATTAAAAATATGGCCTTTGAATCTTGTCACATATGGCAGAGGACCACGCGATAACGATAGCAAATTTGCCATTCTCTTACTATCATCATGTTTGTACAACTCTGCAACCTAACAACAACAAATACCCTTTTAGAAAACAATATTTACATACTTGATTTAAGAAAATTGATTAATTTCTACTCACCTTCTTTTGTAACCAACTAATGAATTGTCTATTCCACTCCACATCTGAACTTTGTTGAGAGGCCTCACTATGAATTTGTGAAAATTCTCTACAATGAATTGAAGTTCGACATGTTATTTTATGTTGAAATATGGACAAGATAGAAGTAAATTACTAGATTTAATCAATACTTACTCGAGAAATGGTTGAATTTCATCACAGTTCTTCAAAATATAAAAATGTGCCTCCTCCAAATCATGTGAATCAAGTTTGTCTGGTGAACTACCATTTAAACTTTTTCTAGGCTCACAAATAATGGTTAAACCACCATCAGATTCAATTACCCCATCATCATAATTTCTCTCTGGACAATTAAACTTTGTCTTTTTATATTCAAATACCTTGAACATAATGTCATACATTCAACTGCTAAATATCACTCAACAATAGAACATTCAGGGTGAGCAATATTACCAATAAAACACTTCAAAAAGTGTAGGTATCTCTCTATTGGATATATCCATCGATATTGAACTGGTCCAGCAATCCTAGCTTCATTAGGTAAATGAATAGACAAGTGCACCTTGACATGAAAAAAAAGAAGCAGGAGGGAACACATTTTCTAACTTGCATAGTGTTTTGGTATTTGGGCTTCTATTTGTTCCAACTCCTCTATGCTCAAACATTTTTCTCCAAGAACTTTCAAAAAAATAGACAACTCAATAAGTGGTTCAAACACAAATTTGTAAAGCATACCACGCATGGCAAGTGGGAGTAAATGTTGTAGAATTATATGACAGTCATGGCTTTTTAATCTGGAATTTTTTTTATCCTTAAGGTTGACACATTGAGAAATATTTGAGGAAAATCCATCTGGGACCTTTAGATTCTTCAAAAAATTGAAAAATGTTTGCTTCTCTTCAACAGATAATGTGTAAGATGATGCCGGCAACTCATATTCATCTCCATTTTGTATTGGATGCAATTCTTTTCGTATATTCATTTCTTGTAAATCCAACCGAGTACTCAATGTGTCTTTCATTTTCCCTTTGATATCTAAAATTGTCCCCAAAATATTGTCACATATATTCTTCTCAATGTGCATCACATCAAGATTATGTCCCAACAATAAGGTTTTCCAACGTGGAAGATCAAACAATATACTCTTCTTATACCAGTTAACACCCCTTTTCTTATGCGATATTTTAATCTTTTTTCGTGGATCCTTTGTTAATGGCAACCCATCTAAATCAGCAACTTGATCAAGTATATCATCACCAGAAAACATTTCTGGTGGTAGCCTATGCTCAACAGTGTTATCAAATGACACTTTATCATTTCTCCATTTGTGATTAAGAGGAAGATAGCGTTTGTGGCCCATATAACACTCTTTTTAGCCATTGTTTAGCCTTGTAGAGCAAGTTTTTTTATTGCAACATGCGTAAGCCAATTTTCCTTTTGTACTCCATCCAGAAAAATTGGCATAAGCTGGAAAGTCATTAATAGTCCACAACAAAGATGCATGTAACTTAAAATTCTTTCTAGTTGATGCATGGAATGTCTCCACTCCAGTTTCCCATAATTCATTCAACTCCTCTGTTAAAGGTTGTAGATAGGCATCAATTGCATCACCAGGACCATTAGGATCAGATATAAGGATTGACAAAATAAAATTCTCTTGCTTCATGCAAAGCCAAGGGGGTAAATTATAAGGAACAAGTACCACATGCCAAATGTTGTAGGGAGTTCTCGACATTCCAAATGGTTGGAACCCATCACTAGCAAGTCCAAGTCGTACATTACGAGGTTCAACTGCAAAAGATGGGTGGAGTTCATCAAATTTTTTCCATGTCATTAAATCAGTTGGATGCCTCATTATTCCATTATCAACTCTTTTGTCATGATGCCATGACATCAAAGGAGATATCTTTGAGCACATAAATAATCTTTGAAGTCTTGGCTTTAGAGGAAAATAACGTAAAATTTTGCATGGTATCTTTTTTCCTTTTTTCAATTTTGTTCCCCCACTATGTTTAGCATCCTTCCATCTAGATGCACCACAAACTTTGCACGATTGAACACAATTATCATCCTTCCAATACAACATGCAATCATTCTTACATGCATCAATCTTCTTACAAGAAAGCCCAAGATCTCGAATTACCTTCTTTGCCTCATAATATGAATCCGACAAGTTTGTTCCATCAAGCAATAAATCATCTTTCAAAAAATTTAATAGCATTGTAAATGACTCATTACTCCAATGACCAATACTTTTAAGGTGAAGCAATTTAATCAAAGTAGAAAGTTTAGAAACTTTTGCACTTTCATAAAATGGTAGATCAAGATCTTTTAATAACCTATAAAATCTTTTTGCTTCAGCATTTGGTTCCTCCTCCCGAAGATCATCACCAATACTATTATTCATATTATCTGCATCAAAGTCAGGGTACAAATCTCTTAGCAACCCATGTATTTCATCCTCATCGTTATCCTCTTCAATGTCATTATCATCTATAAATTCAAAATCTGATTGTGCTTCACCTGACATCTCCCCATGGTAATACCAAAGAGTATAACTTGGTATTATCCCATGTACTATTAAATGTGACCTAACTACAACACGTGTTCTTGAAGTTGCATTACCACATTTAATACATGGAAAACGAATCAACATTGGTTCTCCTAATTTTGTAAAAGTATAATCCAAGAAATTCTCTACCCCATCTATATAAGCATTAGCAAGTCTATCGTTAATAAGTTCCATCCATTGCTTATTAGGTGCCATAATCTTCATGCATGTAAAATAGATATAACACTACTTTAGTATAACAACCAGGTAGTCAAAAGATGGTAAAAAAAGGTTACAAAAATTTGAATAGTCAAATTCCATGACAAAAATCTAGCAATTCAAGAAAATTGAACATATAAATAGTAAAAGACCAAATATTTCAAAATAATAACTTTTGAATGTACATTCTAAACATCAATAATATGATTAGTTATTTATAAAAATCTTGTGTAAATGATGTTATTTCCCCAATAGACATCATTAGCTCCCTTTTATTAGTTAAACAACTTTGATTTTTAGCTATAAGTTTTAACTCCCAGATATCAATTATTTTTTTGGCAATTCTGAAGTTATCAACTATTTTCTTTGTGGCTAACTTGCATCTCCATAACTTTTAATACAACCTCTTACTTCTTAAAAAGCGTTAGAAACTATAATTTAAATCTAATTATGGTTACACTTTTTCTTGAATGTATGGAAGAACAAACTTTGCTGATTATTTTAAAGCAAATGAGGGAATCAAATGGTGATTACATGAGAAAAATACCAAGATCTGCTTGCAACTAAACTCCAAAACAGTGAATAAGATATTGACAACATATGTTATTTATTTAAAATTAAAGCTCAAAAGTCCACAGTTCAATTGAAATTCTTGAAAAGTTGGAAAACTCATCAAGATAATCTGGTCTATAGTCTCTACATTTATGGTTAGGAACTGAATATATAAAGTAGGTTCACAACAAATTTATAAAATTACAAACAAAGGTTAGATAAGTCCTATAATCTGATCCCATTATATTTATAGAAGAGTATGTAAAGACTAAAGAAAATGGTGAAATATTTATATTTTTCAGTTTCTAGCATTTAAATTTTCTTACATGTCACGCCTCAGATCTGATTAAGACGGACAGGCACCCGATGTCTAAATGGCCCGGGAGAACCAACTTACAACCTGCATTTACCATACATTTAACTATGATAGCTATGAAGCTATGACAAGCTTATATGCCCTGTAGCGATAAAAGACCGACATAGACAGGCCCAAAACTTATGTACAACACTTGGCCGTTGAGGCCACAATTGTTAAGAGACAAGACACAACCAAACTTTATACATTAGTCTACAAAGCCTCTACAAGATAGACAACCTTAGTTTAGGTCGGGACAAGGCCCCGCCTTACCCTTAACTACTATACGGTAACAAAGTAGATGCCAAAGACTCGATTAAGCCCCGAATCAACTTGGAGCTCACCAATAGCAGCTGAGTGTCCTGTGCTCCTACTGGGGAGGTCTACTAGCTGGAGTACTTGTAGCTGCAACATGAAATGCAGGGTCCCCCGCGAGGGACGTCCGTACAGGAGAATGTACTGAATATGTAAGGCAATAACATATGTAAGCAAGAGCTCAATTGAAATCAAGTATCAATATGTAACTGCATAGATTAGATTAAAGACCACCCTTGTTGCTGTTGTGGGATCATGTACATTATATTCTTTTCTGAAATTTTCTTTACATTGCGATCTCTGTAAAGCATGTGATACAAATAACCAACTGATCAGTGGTAAAAGAGGATGACCCATGCTAGGCATTTTAACCCCTGAGATGCTGTCCTCAAATATATAAATTTGGGATCGACCCATGCTAGGCTTTTGCCCCTGGGCTGCCACCCTTACACATATACCTCTTCATATAGTTTCTTTAATCTTTGAGATTGTTATTTTGGTGGTCATAATTATTTTTTTGAGCATCAGAACTGTGGATCAGTAGTAGGAAACATATGAATATGCACTTAGGGCAGTAACAATAACACAAGATGGAAATGTAACACTAATGAATTACATAAGAGCTCAAATGACACAATGGACCTCATTTGATTGACAGGAAGAATCACAAAACTACTACTGAAATTACGCTTTTCTCATACCAATACTTGGAAAAGTAAAGATGCACATATATTGAAGCAATTCGACATACTAAGGAGAGGGGAACTATTGTTAGCTGTGTTTGGGATTGTACGCTGCCACTATGTGTCTTTTACTTGAAAGAACACTTAGGAAGCTCACTTGTTGGTAGTGACACAGGCAGAGTTCATGCAAAAGAATATAGAATCGAATAGCCTTACATACCTTGCTGTACCACTCAGATAGTACAACGAATTAACCTCCTTCCTTTCCAATCATTAATCTACAATGAAACAAGTAACACAACTAATATTAGTAGCTAACCAACAGATTGGGCTACTTGCACTTGGCAAACAGTAATCAGGCAGCAAACCCATACTTATCAAACCGATGGTATGCATTCCACCCCTTCTCCTTTAATAACGTCATATACAATACGACCTTCTAATAAGGTCCCCTGAAACTTCTCGGTCTTTATAACATATGCATAACAGTGTACAAAAAGGGTTGCAGCCAGCAAGCTCATGCAACGCCCAATTAA
>NW_006239001.1:538812-541360 GCF_000226075.1 Solanum tuberosum
CAAATCTTGCTCGGTAGCATTAATAGGGGGTTCTTGACGTGCAGCTTCCCTGCTTAAATCTTCTGGAGATGGAGGGGTCGGGGAAGTCTATGATAGAGACTCATCTTGAGCCTCACCTTGAACAGCTTGACTAGGTGGTGGTTGGCTGGTCCCTTCTTGGGCAGCCACATCCACTCGCTTACCTGTACTTTTACTTCTTCTTGTAATCGGCATTTTCACTATAATAAAACAATTTAGAAGTTAGGCACGATTCTCCTACAACCCCAGTTCTATCGCACGATCTAAGAAATGAAAGAAAAGAGACAACTCCTCCATGCCCCGTAGCCTCCTGTTTATAAATGTGGTGCACAACACATCCAAAAGCAAGACTCTACATAGACACGGCCTTGTAGACTCCCTAGGACGACCTGCTCTGATACCACTTTGTCACGCCTTAGATCTGATTAAGACGGACAGGCACCCGATGTCTAAATGGCCCGGGAGAACCAACTTACAACCTGCATTTACCATACATTTAACTATGATAGCTATGAAGCTATGACAAGCTTATATGCCCTGTAGCGATAAAAGACCGACATAGACAGGCCCAAAACTTATGTACAACACTTGGCCGTTGAGGCCACAATTGTTAAGAGACAAGACACAACCAAACTTTATACATTAGTCTACAAAGCCTCTACAAGATAGACAAACTTAGTTTAGGTCGGGACAAGGCCCCGCCTTACCCTTAACTACTATACGGTAACAAAGTAGATGCCAAAGATTCGATTAAGCTCCGAATCAACTTGGAGCTCACCAATAGTAAGTGAGTGTCCTGCACTCCTACTGGGGAGGTCTACTAGATAGAGTACCTGTGGGTGCAGCATGAAATGCAGCGTCCCCCAAGAGGGACGTCAGTACGAAGAATGTACTGAATATGTAAGGCAATAACATATGTAAGCAAGAGCTCAATTGAAATCAAGTATCAATATGGAACTGCATAGATTAGATTAAAGACCACCCTTGTTGCTGTTGTGGGATCATGTACATTATATTCTTTTCTGAAATGTTCTTTACATTGCGATCTCTGTAAAGCATGTGATACAAATAACCAACTGATCAGTGGTAAAAAAGGATGACCCATGCTAGGCATTTTAACCCCTGAGATGCTGTCCTCAAATATATAAATTTGGGATCGACCCATGCTAGGCTTTCGCCCCTAGGCTGCCACCCTTATACACAATTTGGGATCGACCCATGCTAGGCTTTCGCCCCTAGGCTGCCACCCTTATACACAATTTGGGATCGACCCATGCTAGGCTTTCGCCCCTAGGCTGCCACCCTTATACACAATTTGGGATCGACCCATGCTAGGCTTTCGCCCCTAGGCTGCCACCCTTATACACAATTTGGGATCGACCCATGCTAGGCTTTCGCCCCTAGGCTGCCACCCTTATACACAATTTGGGATCGACCCATGCTAGGCTTTCGCCCCTAGGCTGCCACCCTTATACACAATTTGGGATCGACCCATGCTAGGCTTTCGCCCCTAGGCTGCCACCCTTATACACAATTTGGGATCGACCCATGCTAGGCTTTCGCCCCTAGGCTGCCACCCTTATACACAATTTGGGATCGACCCATGCTAGGCTTTCGCCCCTAGGCTGCCACCCTTATACACAATTTGGGATCGACCCATGCTAGGCTTTCGCCCCTAGGCTGCCACCCTTATACACAATTTGGGATCGACCCATGCTAGGCTTTCGCCCCTAGGCTGCCACCCTTATACACAATTTGGGATCGACCCATGCTAGGCTTTCGCCCCTAGGCTGCCACCCTTATACACAATTTGGGATCGACCCATGCTAGGCTTTCGCCCCTAGGCTGCCACCCTTATACACAATTTGGGATCGACCCATGCTAGGCTTTCGCCCCTAGGCTGCCACCCTTATACACAATTTGGGATCGACCCATGCTAGGCTTTCGCCCCTAGGCTGCCACCCTTATACACAATTTGGGATCGACCCATGCTAGGCTTTCGCCCCTAGGCTGCCACCCTTATACACAATTTGGGATCGACCCATGCTAGGCTTTTGCCCCTGGGCTGCCACCCTTACACATATACCGCTTCATATAGTTTCTTTAATCTTTGAGATTGTTATTTTGGTGGTCATAATTATTTTTTAAGCATCAGAACAGTGGATCAGTAGTAGGAAACATATGAATATGCACTTAGGGCAGTAACAATAACACAAGATGGAAATGTAACACTAATGAATTACATAAGAGCTCAAATGACACAATGGACCTCATTTGATTGACAGGAGGAATCACAAAGCTACTGCTGAAATTACCCTTTTCTCATACCAATACTTGGAAAAGTAAAGATGCACATATATTGAAGCAATTCGACATACTAAGGAGAGGGGAACTATTGTTAGCTGTGTTTGGGATTGTACGCTGCCACTATGTGTCTTTTACTTGAAAGAACACTTAGGAAGCTCACTTGTTGGTAGTACACAAGCAGAGTTCATGCCAAAAAATATAGAATCGAATAGCCTTACATACC
>NW_006239001.1:541460-575731 GCF_000226075.1 Solanum tuberosum
ACATCCGAATCAGTAGCTTAAGCAAGTAGGTTGATTACTATGACAAATTATACTTTACTTACTCTATTTAGCCTCAAACCTCTTTCGAATATTGTCAAACCTATTTCAAACCCTCACTACTCACATAAAACTAGTATATGCAAAATATGGGACGTTACGTTAAAGTTCTGCAATTTTTTATTACATGTATTGAACACATTAAAGTTTGGACAGTGGTAGTTACCATTACTCAGAAATCGATGGAATACACTAAAACATCGCAACCACCAGTACCTATTAAGAAATGGCCGATAAGACCAAATTAAATAGCATAGCAAAAGAAATGACCAAACAAATTTGGACAAATACATGAAATATTTTCAAAAACATATCAGTAAAGAAGAAATGTTTAGAAAAAGAAAAAAAACATACCTTACAAAACAAATCAACACAGAGCCTTCAAAAGAGTAGCTTTGCAGTCACTTTCAATACCAAGAAGCACCACTGACATATTTAGAATTGAAGTCTACTTCAACCGAGAAAGAAATAAGCGTAAATGAGAAGCACTTCATAGAAAAGAAATATGAAATGAAACAAAGAGCCTACAAAAAATCAACCAGCTACATGAAATCAGAGAAACACAATTTCAGTATAGTCTTTCCAATGCTATGTGTATTTCCTGATTTAAAAGAGTTTATACAGTTTCTAAGAAAGAAAAAATATAGGAAGAAAAGAAGGATGTATGAACTGTGAATGCGACATATTAATTCTCAACAGTAATTAATGTTAATTATTAACTCCTATTCAATTTGAAAGTATATACACAAGTAAAAGATCATACAGAAGAACAAGATCAAATAGAAAAAACATAGTGTAGTAATTGACTGCAACCTTAACAAATGTGAAGGCATTCGCAAAACAACATGAAGAATCAAGGGAAATAATGCTATTTTTTGGTGTATAACGTGTTGTGAACGAGATCACGGAGATGTGAAAACTTAATTCCCATTTGTTACCCATATGAGAAGGTTTATTGGTGACTACTCACTAGAATAACACAGGGAGGCGGTGACTTTGAAGTTTCAGGGGAAAACAAATCGTTGAATTGTCAATTAAAGGTAACGTTACTCAGGAAAAGAAGATGTATTCACAGTCAGATCTTCACATGAAAAATCTCTTTTAACATAGGTATTGATTTAGTATTATTTGATAGATTGTAGAATATACAATACTTTTCCCACATCTAAAATGATATTAAACAGAGACATGGATTTTTTAAAATCCTAAACAGGCCATGCATTTGAACTGTAAATATATAGAAGAGTTTAATCATGCTAATAGTAGCACATACTGTTAAATTTTTGAAAGTTGACCTAGCCTAAGACATGGAACCACATGAAGTTGTCTTAAGCAGACCCAAAATTAAAGAAGTAGAATACAGGGGAGTGAAGTCAATCCAAGCAGGGATGAAACATGCATTATAAAAATGTCATCAACTTAACGATAATACAAGGAAATGTTACAATGTAAGCATTTAATGTAACATAACAATAATATAAGGGTCTGAACGAAAGTATCTCTTTTCTTTGAATGACTGGACAATGCTTAATTTAAAAGAGTATCCAATTTCTAAGAAAAAAAAAATATAGGGAGAAAAGAAGGATATATGAACCCTGAATGCGACATATTAATTCTCAATAGTGATTAATGCTAATTCTTAACTACTATTCAATTTGAAAGTATCTACACAAGGAAAAGATCAGGCAGAAAAACAGATTGGGTAGTAATTGACTGCAACCTTAACAAATGTGAAGGCATTTGCAAAACAACATGAAGAATCAGGGGAAATAATGCTACTTTTTGGTGTATAACATGTTGTGAATGAGATCATGGAGATGAGAAAACATAAATGCCCATTTGTTACCCATAGGACAAGGTTTATTGGTGACTACTCACTAAAATAACAGAGAGAGGCAGTGACTTTGAAGTTTCAGAGGAAAACGAATCGTTGATATACTCCGAAGAACATGTATTCACAGTCAGATCTTCACATGAAAAACATATTTTAACATAGGTATTGATTTAGTACTATTTGATTGATTGTAGAATATACAATACTTTTCCCACATCTAAGATGATAATAAAAAGAGACATGGATTTTTTAAAATCGTAAACAAGCTATGCATTTTGAACTGTAAATATATAGAAGAGTTTAATCATGCTAATAGTAGCACATACTGTTAAATTTTTTAAAGTCGACCTAGCCTAAGCCATGGAACGATATGAAGTTGTCTTAAGCAGACCCAAAATTAAAGAAGTAGAATACAGGGGAGTGGAGTCAATCCTAGCAGGGCTGAACCATGCATTATAAAAATGTCATCAACTGAAGCTCGATGTTTTCTCACGAAAGGGTGGGGGTAATGGGAGACCTAGTTCTGATGGTGGTGGGTAGGGTAATAGACGATAAGTTATTTGTCAAAAATAAATAAATTGTTAAAAATAAAAGGGTTAAAATAAAATGGGTTGTTAATTAAAATAAAAGTATGTGTCATTATTTTATTATTAACGTCTGGGTATTAATTTTCTTAAGGTCCGGATATTGTCCTTTTGTTAATATTATATTAAAAGTTCCTTTTAGCGACGGAAAAAAATTGTGACGTAATATATATACCTATAATGACTGGATTTATATTATTTTCTTGTAGTGTATGGACCTACCTACGGTCGGTGGTTCAACCCACGGGCCGTAGATGGCCTGCATGGATGGCACCTGTAAGTTCTAAATTTTTCTAAGCTTCCCTCTATCTAATTCGGGGTGTTACAATATCTCCCCATTGGGATCATTCGTCCTCGAATGAGATTCAAATTACTTCTAAACGAGTAGAAGAGGAACTAACAAACCAACGACAATGCAATGCATACAACAAAGGAGTAACTTTCTACTCGAAGCTAGGACGTTCTAAAAACATCATAAGAGGGGTGAAATTAACTCTATCAGCCCATTATGCATGCAATGAACATAAACGAGGAGGAAACATCAACTCAAAGCTAATCATAATCAAATGCATTTTAAGGAAGTAGAAACTACATCTAGCAACCCAATATGCATGAATTCTTAAAATTACTCATGTTCAAGGTGGAAGTACCTTCTCCAAGCTAAAAGCATGCTCAACACAATCTCATGGAGCTTATATGCAATTCACTCTCAAAAAGGCATATCTAAAGCATGCTCATCAATTCATCTCATGAAGTCTATAGGCAACTCATACTCAATGCTCAACAACATGAGGAAAATCAATAATATAAATTATTTTCTGTCAAAACACAAGTTTTCATGAACATGCATCACATAGGGAAATCATGAAAACACATGAAAATAAATGACTCCCAAAACAAGGACAAACTAAGAGGAACTCATTACCTCAAGTTAGATTAGGAGTAGAAGGAAAGAGATGAGGATATCGGGACATCATATCGGCCTTGGCCTCCCAAGTAGTACCCTCAACTAATTGATTCCTCCACAAAACCTTCACAGAAGCTATTTTCTTATTTCTCAACTTCTTGACTTCCCGATCAAGAATTTCTACCGGAACTGCCTCATAAGAAATTCTTTTATCAATTCCCAACCCTTCTAGGGAAACTATAAATGTCGGATCTTGATAACAACATGGATAGCATGCATCGCGTAAAAAGCATTAGAGGAGCTTGATGGACACAAAATCAAGAAGTACAATGTGTGGAAGGTCCATCTAAAGTGAAAGAGAAAAGAAGAAAGAGGCCATATGTGCATTGGTCATCTCATAATTTCAAGAATTCACAAAAGAAGACAACCAAACAAGGCCCTTACCTCATTAAGGGTAAAATTGTAAAAGAAGTGTCTTCTTTATTTTGTTTTCAAGAATTCACAAAAGAAGTCAACCAAACAAGACCCTTACCTCATTAAGGGTAAAATTGTCAAATAAGTGTCTTTTATTTTGTTAGTATAAATAGTAGTCTCTTTTATTTTGGAAGACTTAGACTATATGGATTTTGAATGTGAAATGAACAAACTCTTTCAAGAGTGTAGTTTAAGGGTGGAATCCCTTTAGGATAGCCTAGCTTAGTGTAGCTTAATCTAGATTAGTGATGGGTGGATTCTCATTGTTTGATTTAGGACTTCTTTAACCTTGATTTCACTTGAGATTGCTCATTTGTGGTTTTCAATTTGAGTTGTTTCTTTTCGAATTCAAGTTTCTCTTTTTCCTTGGTTGATTGTTTATTCAATTGCCTTTCTTTCTTCTCTTCTCATCTCTTATTTCTCATATATCTTAATTTTGTGTTGTTTCATTTCGCATTTGATTCCAATTGGTTTCATCCCCAATTGGAACCCTTATCAATAAGGGTGTTCAATTTTTTCTTTCCTTGATGTATGAATGGTACTTTGAGATACTAGTTTTGTTGTTTTAGTCTAATGTGTTTGTCTACCTTCACAATTTCTTCCCTAATTGTTGATTTATTGTTTTTTTAGTCTAATGTCTCAACCATTTTTGCACCAAGAAATCTAGTGCTAGAAAATAGCCACTTTGTAACCCCCGAAATTTCTTTTTGTTGAGGAAGTTTCCAAAGTCGGCAATAAGGTATGGACCAACATAAGATGATCTTGCACTAATAACTGCGAAGATGGCATTGATTGCTGCTTTCTTTCTTCCAAATAAGTAAATGGCCTTAGATGGGTTTCTAGTTCCATCTTTTTCCTTTACATACTTGAGGTTTTCGTCAAAGGAATCAGATAAATTGTTTGCAGAGTCCCTGAATTCGACATCTGGGACTTCATCACGGTCAATGGTCTTTTTGACTCCAACTTCAAATAGTGGATTTAGCCAAGAGAAGGTGATCAGTTGGAGAAGACTAGCTTTTCCATATAGGTTGTCCCTTTTGGCTTCGAAATGCTCTTTCCTCTTTCCATTTAGAAGTGGTTCAACTGTGCTGTCTGAGATGTCAAAAATTATGCATGTTTTCCCTCTAATAGAGATAACTAGAAGGCAAGTTGATGTAATAAGACTAAGGATATCCATATAGTCTGCAAGTCCTAAATGTTTGTCGCTTGGGATTACAAAATCGGCATCAAGAGTTGCACGAGCAAGAGATAGAAAGAAGCTGGAAATCCACCAGATTCTGAGGACCCAAGGAAACTTTATGCATTTATTATTTTGAGTTGTGCAGAGCAGAATAAATGAAGTTGCCCATGATGTTATTTGCAGAATCTCAGATGAAAGAATTGGAAATGTGAATTGGCAGTCAACTATTTAACAATTAATTAACATCTTTGATTACTTGTTAACTAGTTTTAGTTATCAAATCATCTCTTTGATCCTTCAAATTAAGTAACAACAAGTAATTGTTCTACTTTTGCTACTTGGTTTATTTTGAGTCCGAATCTTTTGGTTCTTCTTTATTCTACTTTTGTCATCATAATTCGTTGATAACCTTCTTGATTCAAGTCCTTTAGATTTTTGGGTCATTCTTCTTTCAAGAGTCACAAGAATCCACTCCACCACAAAGAATTAGTGATCTTGTGACTTGATTGGGCAAAGGTAGTTTTCTATCAACTTTGAGAAGACACTTTAAGGAAGGTGAGTGTGAGATCAAATAAGAGAGGTGTGAGGAATTTTGCCACTAACCTTGTTTGCTAAGTTTTGTAGGTACCCAAGGTGATTACAAGGAAGAATGTCATCCGTAACTTCCGAATATTGTGGAGATGATATTGGTGAATACGCTTGTAGCAATATGAGCTATGAGCACGGTGAAAATGAGTTTTGTGAGGGCTATGATGGTCCTTACGAGCATGGTAATGGGGCTCTTGTTTATGATGGTGATTCTTATGAGGGATATGATGGTCCATGGGGTAATGAACAACATGGTGGTGAGAACTACTACTCCGGAGATGATTTTGAGATGAATGGAACTTATGACTCTTGTGATGATGTTGAAGGGATGGAAGAACCTTATGGTGTATATCATTGTGAAGATGAAGGTTCTCATGCTACGCACCATGATTATTATGGTGATGTGAGGTACAATTCTTTCTCTCATAGGTCTTATGAATCCTTTGAGCAGAAAATAGATAGAAATGGAGGTTGTGAGGTTGAATTTACTACCTCGTCTTGTGCTACTTCCTATCCTAAGAAAGAAGGCATAGATGTTTGGGTGGGACCATTTCAAAGCCATCGTGTGGACCATAGAAGAAGTACATTCCCTACTTCTCAAAATATGCTAACTTATTCTTCTCATCCTAGTTTAAATGTTTCTTGTTCTCCGTATGATTGATGAGGTTGAAGGTAGAGGGGGAGGAACACTAAGCCATGAAGTAGTAGAGTTAAGAGAATCTTTTACAACGTTGAGGGAAGATTTTGATGATTTCTTGCGGATGTTTGAAAAGGTTACGTCTATGGTACAAAAGAGGCAAGTTATTCATCATGAAGATACGCATAAGGAGTTACCCTTGGAAGAAAAACAAGATACTCCTTGTAAGGTTGGCACTAAGGAGTTGCACATGGAAGTCAAAACACCCACTCCTTGTGCACCAAAATGGAAGTTGAACTTGAAGGGATCTTCTAACCCTTCTAAAGGAATCCTTGGCACTTGCCCTAACTCCCATAAAATTGAGAGACAAAAGATTGAGAGGAGTAAGGGTGTAAAAAGTGGCAACTCTAGAGTGGAAAAAGGAGAGGTTGGGTGGAGTGTTGTGAGAGGGTTGTCACATTTTTCTCCTAACTCATGTAACTTTACTTTCTCTAGTTGTTTGAAAATTTGTGCAGGTATCCTTGGAAGCAAGCCTAATGAGGCACCTCAAAATGTGAAGAATCATGAGGTTCTTGAAAGCTTCCAAAATGAGAAAATGTGCTCTAATGTTGATAGCCAAGGTGACGACACTTCTTCCTATGAGCTACAAGGTAACAATGATAACGCCTACACTTCCTTGAACTTGGAACATCATTGTGTGGCTAGTAGCCCATTGAGTGTAAATAATAGCTTGTCTTTATGTGAGCATAGTGAGTCTTTACCTTGTGATGTTCTTGATAGCACTTTCTTGTGTGATGATAATATCCTTGTTGTGAGTGAGCAAGCACTAGTTGATCCTTTTGATGACCGAATTGACTCTTCTAGTAAGGTCAATTTGTGTCCACCTAGTGTTGGCATTAATGATTTGAATGAATCCTTAGACCATAGCAACATTTCTTGTTTTTCTCATGTGAATCTTGAGGTAGAATGTTTGTTAAAGGATAATCTCTTGTTTGATGATGACATGACTCTTGAGAGTGTGCATAGCGAAATGCCTTATAATGTTGGAAGTGTAGCCACTCTCAGCGGCTATCAATTGTTTGAGAATCCACTATGGTGTGATGACACACTTTCCAAAGATGGAAATCTCTTTTGTGAAGATGATAGTACATTTATTGGAGAGGGTAGTGTTAAGATGAAAGGGGACGGTTATGTGTTAAATGTTACTTCATCCTTGTGTGTTCCAATTCTTCATATGAATTGTAATTCTTTAGTATATAAAGTGGGGGCCAAACTTGGGAACAACTTGATTGAAGTTCATTTATGTGACACCTTTCTCTACTACTTGTTTGCATATGATGATGTTAGCACTTTTGAGTGGAGTACTATGATATTTGAAGCTAAGGGTGCCAACCGGGTTAATAAAGGTGTGCTTGATCCATGTTCATGGATTTCCTTTCCATTTGACCCCGGTAATGAGTTGAATTGTGGAACTTGTTTAGTGATGCTAGGTCAAGATGACAAGCACAATTTGGAGGAATTTGTTGGCACCTTTCCCTATGATGGAAAGTTCTTCTTGAGGGTTTACAATTTACTTGAAGGGCCTATGTTGTGCATGGGGAAGGGTAGTTTTCTAACCCCCTTTCTTTACTATCTCTTTGCGTATGATCTTGTTGATTGTGCATCTCATGAGGATAAGAGTTATTTGTCAAGAGAAGGGGAAGTTTATCTTAAATTCGTCATGTTGTCTTTGTGTGTTCCATCTTGTGATGTAATGAGTGCTAGAATCCTTAAACCTAGTTTTAATCTTGCATATAGGAACACCTTAGATGACCCTTATGTTCATGACACATTTCTCTACTATCTCTTGGCATATGATGAGTCTTATATTTGTCTTAAATGGGCATTGCATTTCGGTCGATACATTGAGGTCTATACTTGTTTGTATGACCCCATTATGTGGACCTATTATCATTTTGACCCCGGTGAGCGTTTGGGAGTGTTTGAGCTTGTACCTATGTTATATTTTGGGGGGTATTATCCTTTTGATGTGAGGAATAACCAATTTCCTTGTTCTCCATCTGCGGGCTTAATAGTCCTGATAATAGAGGATACTTGGTTGTTCCTTGAAATTGAGTCTCCTTGGTGTAATGCTTTTTGTGCTAACCATTGTACTAACCCTCATGCTATGAGAATATATTTGTTGTTTGTCCTTTTCATGGTTTTGCAAGGTTTGGATTCGAGGACGAATCCTTTTCAAGAAGGGGAGGATGATAACAACATGGATAGCATGGATCGCATAAAAGCATTAGAGGAGCTTGATGGACACAAAATCAAGAAGTACAATGTGTGGAAGGTCCATCTAAGGGAAGAGAAAGAAGAAAGAGGCAATATGTGCATTGGTCATCTCATAATTTCAAGAATTCACAAAAGAAGACAACCAAACAAGGCCCTTACCTCATTAAGGGTAAAATTGTCAAATAAGTGTCTTTTATTTTGTTAGTATAAATAGTAGTCTCTTTTATTTTGGAAGACTTAGACTATATGGATTTTGAATGTGAAATGAACAAACTCTTTCAAGAGTGTAGTTTAAGGGTGGAATCCCTTTAGGATAGCCTAGCTTAGTGTAGCTTAATCTAGATTAGTGATGGGTGGATTCTCATTGTTGATTTAGGACTTCTTTAACCTTGATTTCACTTGAGATTGCTCATTTGTGGTTTTCAATTTGAGTTGTTTCTTTTCGAATTCAAGTTTCTCTTCTTCCTTGGTTGATTGTTTATTCAATTGCCTTTCTTTCTTCTCTTCTCATCTCTTATTTCTCATATATCTTACTTTTGTGTTGTTTCATTCCGCATTTTATTTCAATTAGTTTCATCCCCAATTGGACCCTTATCAGATCTCCAAAATACTTTTTAAGCATAGAGACATGGAAAACAGGATGCACAGTTCCAAACTCATTTGGCAAATCCAACTCATAAGAAACCTTACTAACACGCCTCAAAATCTGATATGGGCATACATACGGGGATGAAGCTTCCCCTTCTTACAAAACTACATTACACCCTCATGGGTGAGATTTTCAAGGAAACCCAATTGTTTACATCAAACTCTAGATCCCTTCTTCTCACATCGGCATAAGACTTTTGCCGACTTTGAGCCGTTTTCAACCTTTTTCTAATGAGTCAAACTTTCTCAATGGCCTCATGCACCGATTCAGGACCTATTATGGAAACACCACCCAACTCAAAACATCCTATAAGATATCTACACCTCCTACCATATAAGTCCTCAAATGGATCCATATCAATGCTCGAGTGATAGCTATTACTATAGGCAAACTCAATAAATGGCAAATGGTCATCCCAATTACCCTTAAAATTAATCATACAATCCCTTGACATATTTCCTAAGTTTGGATAGTACGGTCCACTTGACCATCGGTCTGGGGATGAAAAGTTGTACTAAGCTTAACCTTAGTGTCAAGCCCCTTTTGGAATGACTTCCAAAATTGAGAAGTGAATTGGGTACCACGATTGGAAATATTGGACAAGGGGACTCCATGCAACCTTAACATTTCTTTCAAGTACATCTTGGCATAATCCTCCACCGAATAGGAAACCTTGACAGGAAGGAAATGAGTTGATTTCGTCATGTTGTCGCTGGGTGCGAGGCAAACAAACTATAAAGTCCATATTCAAGTCCACCCACTTCCAAGTAGAATTGCTAATATCCTAGGACAAATCTCTTGGTTTCTCATGCTCAACCTTTACTTGTTGGCACTTCGGACACTTAGCCACGCAATATCCTTCTTCATGCTATTCCACCAATAGACCTCCCATAAATCACAGTACATCATGGTGCTCCCAGGTGAATGGAATACCGCAAACAATGGGTTTCTGTCAAAATTTGTTCCCTCAACTCATCAACATTTGGTACACATAAACGACCTTGGTATCTATGTACACCATCTCCCCCTTAGGAGAAAGCCTCAACAGACTTCTTCAGTACATCCTCTTTCAATTCTACCAAAATTGGATATAGATCTTGCTTGGCTTTCACATCCGCCACAAAAGACGATTCAGAAGAATTGTGAACCATAACACCACCTTTAATAGAGTTCACTAGTTGAACACCTAATTGAGCTACTCTATGAACATCTCAAACCAACTTTTTCTTTTCTTCTTTAATATGGGCAACACTACCCATAGAGAACCGACTAAGAGCATCCGCTACCACATTAGCTTTACCGGGGTGATAAAGAACACTAATGTCATAATCTTTCAATAACACAATCCACCTTCTTTGGCAAAGATTTAGATCTTTCTGATTAAGCAAATATTGCAAACTCTTAAGGTCGGTAAACACATCAACATGAACTCTATACAAATAGTGTCCCCAAATCTTTAGATAAAAAATGATTGCCGCTAACTCAAGGTTGTGAGTCAGATAATTCTTCTCATTGATTTTTTGTTGCCTTAAGGCTTAAGCAATAACTTTTCCATTTTGCATAAGCATACACCCTAGACAAATTCTCAAGGCATCACAATAAAACACAAAACCATCTGTTCCTTCTAGTAAGGTCAACACCAGAGCGGAAGTAAGTTTATTATTCAACTCTTGAAAACTTTTCTTGCACACTTCAGACCATATGAACTTATTCTTCTTTTGAGTCAAAGCCGTCAAAGAAGAGGCAATTGAAGAGAAACCCTCAACAAACCTTCTATAGTAACCGGTCAAACCCAAGAAACTTCTAATGTACGAGGGAGTAAGAGGTCTAGGTCAAATTTTGACCGCATCCGTCTTCTTAGAATCTACCTAAATACCCTTACTAGAAACAATATGACCAATGAAAGCTACTCACCTTAACCAAAATTCACATTTGCTAAACTTTTCAAAAAGTTGTTTGTCCTTAAGGATTTGGAATACGATACTCAAATGACTAATATGCTTGTTCTCACTTCTTGAATAGATCAAAATATCATCGATCAACACAATTACAAACATGTCGAGGTGTTATCTAAATACCCTATTCATCAAGTCAATGAACTCCGCCGGAGCATTAGTCAACCCAAACAATAGTATTAGAAACACACAATGACCATATCGAGTTTGAAAAGCCATCTTGGGAATGTCATCATCTTTCACCCTCAATTGGAAATAAGCCGATCAAAGATCAATCTTAGAGAAATAACTTGCTCCTTGAAGTTGGTAAAATAAATCATCTATCCTTGGGAGAGGATACTTGTTCTTAATGGTTACCTTGTTCAACTATCGATATTCAATACACATAAGGAGAGACCCGTCTTTCTTTCTAACAAACAAAACTGAAGCACCCCAAGGAGAGATACTCGATCGGATGAAACCCTTATCCAACAAATCTGTCAACTGTTCTTTCAACTCCTTAAGTTCTTCCAGACCAATATGATAAGGAGGAACAAATATAGGTTGCATATCTGGGAGAAGATAAATACCAAAATTTATTTCCCGCTCGGGAGGAATACCTGGTAAGTCTTCTCGAAACACTTTCGGAAACTAATTTACAATGGGACCAACTCGAGAGAAGGGGTTTTAGAATCTACATCCCTCTCCTATACTAGATGGTAAGAGAAATCCTTAGAAATCATCTTTCTAGCTTTAAGATAAGTGACAAATTGACCCTTAGGCGTAGTATTTCCCCCTTCCACTCTAGGATAGGCTCATTCGGGAACTTAAACATGACTACAAGAGTTTTACAATAAATAAAAGCATAACAAGAGTGCAGCCAATCCATACCCAAGATAACATAAAAATCTAACAGATCAAGCTCTACCAAGTGAACAAGAGTAACTCTATGGGTCAAGGAAATTGGACACTTTCTATAGACCCTCTTAGCCACAACAAAATAACTAGCAAGAGTAGAGACAGAAAAAGGTTCAAACAATACATCGAGGAGAACATCAAACCTCATAGCCGCATATGGCATCACAAAATACAAGGTAGCATCGTTATCAAGTAAAGCATAAAACATCAAGTAAAAAATATTCAACATACCGGTAACCACATCCGAAGAACTCTCTAGTTCACCTCTAGTCTGAAGAGCATAAACACAGTTTTGCTTTGGAGCATTGGAACCCGAACTACTAGGAGTAGCTTGCTTGCCCTCTTTTCCCTTAGCAGTAAGCTTTAGGAATCCCTCTTTTTGTGACCACTTTTACCACAAACATAGCAACCATCCGTGTCGGCTTGACAACTACCATCGTGCTTCTTTCCACACTTAGTGCAATTAGACCTAGGCAGTGAAGATCCACTATCATTACCTCCTTGAGGCTTAGGGTTATACACCCTATCTTGGTTGAACTTTTGAGGAGCATTGGAGGAATCTTGACCGGAAAACCTTTGTCGGAATCTTGTATGACCTTGTCAATCGGACCTTCTGTTAGGGAAATTACCATCACATGTCTTTGCCTTTTTTTCCTCTCTAGACTATTCCTTGACTTTCTCCTCCTTAATTTTTTGGGCATGAACCATAAGACGAGAGATGTCCATATCATGAACGAGCATTGCGGTTCAACACTCTTTAATCACCATTTCAGACACACCCGAAACAAACTTACTCATCTTAGCTCTTTAATTTGCAACTATTATTGGAGCATATATGGAAAATTGAGTGAACTTTAGAGCATATTCCCTCACACTCATACTCCCTTGTTGAAGGTTAATGAACTCTAGCACCGTAGCTTCTCTCATATCAAGGGGAAAGAACCTATCAAGAAATGCGACCTTAAAATTCTCCCAATTAAGAGGACCCACATCTTTCGGTCTCCCTTCTTTCCATTGGTTATACCATATTTAAGACACACCCTTCAATTGATAAGCGACCAACTCCTTCTTTCCAACCGGAGTAACTCTCATAATCATCAAAACCTTATAGAACTCATCGATAAATTCTCAAGGATCTTCCTCAACTTTGGAACCATGAATCTCCAGAGCATTCATCCTTGTGAAATCCCTCACTCTTGGAGCCTCTGAGTTCACATTTGAGCTTACGGGAACCACAACCTCCCTATTGGCTTGGGTTGTAACCCCTTGAGCCAACACTTGAAAAGCAGCACTAAACTCTGCATTGGATACTTGCTCTTCCAAAAGGATTGACCGGAACTTGAGGAGCTTGGGGAGGATCTTCTTGTTCTGCATTCTCCCTCATATTTCTTCTAGCATAAGCTCTTCAGGTGGCCATATCCTGAAGAACATAGGATAAGGATTAAGAGAGAGACCTTATTGAGTTAAACTCTATCACACGACTTATGAGTAATGAAAGAAGTGGAGTTTCCTAATCATCTTGTAGCCTCTCATTCATAAAGTGGCATGCTTCACACTCATGAAGAAGACTCTATTAGACGTGGCTTATGAGACATCCTTGGACTATTCTAAACCTTGTGCTCAAATTACCAAGTTTGTCATAACCCAGCGGTACCCCCTAGATGTAACATGGCGTATAGAACCCATAAGAATCAACAAAAGCCACTTTCCTCACGTAACATAAGAAATAGAACAATAATAATAAAACAATAGTTCAAATCCAAAACATTTTATAAAACAAAAAATGGAAGTCTAAACTCTTGTCTTATCATAGCCATCTAATACACTATAATGAAATTGGGCCTAGCCCATTAATCATGTCCAAAAGAGAAATACGTGAAAGAAAATAAACAATAATAGTCCATCCTCGAAGCATGAGGACTCACCGAAGCTCGGGAATCAATCAAATCACCAACTAGACACGAAACTGAGCACCCCGAATATTGGACCCTATATTTGGGAAAAATGTAGGCAAAAGTATGTGTTAGTACAAAATAGTGTTTCAAGTATGATAGCCATGCATAAAACATTTAAATCATACTAAAAGGGGAAATTTCATTTCATGACTTCCAATTGACCACGCTAAAACACTATATGAAAGATTTAAAAAAACATAAGTCATAAATCATGGTCAATGCAAGCTAACTTCATCTTTAAAACCTTTGAACTCATATGCCATACTTCTTGATTCCTCTTTTTCTTGTTATTTCAAAGTGTTTGTGACTGCTTTGTAGTTGATAATAGCAAACTAAAACCCACCATCTGACATTCGCGTCACCCCTTTTAATTTGATTCATGTATTTTTCAATAATTTCTATTCATATGGCTGATTAGACCACGTTTGCACTTCCTAAATGAAATTGAACATGTACCGCTCCCTGTGGGATTTGACTCCAACTCAATTGTTGGATTTTATACTGACTATTGATCGTTTGGACCTAGAATTGGATGAGGAGTGATTGAAATGTTAATCAATACCTCTAATCTCACCGTAAAGGAATCAATCGAGGCCCTGAGAGGGGTCAGTGCAACATTTATAGCTTTCTCGATCAGCCTAGGAACCGCGGCCTATAGCCGGGAGGCGTGTACATTAGTAGAACGGTGTAGGTGCCCCATCTTGAGCAACATGGCATGGATGATCGGGGGCCTAGAGACAGAAGTAATAGTAGCAGATGTATGGGGCGGGGGTGCAACAGAAGCGCTAAACGTGTCAAGAGGAGCGGAGATAGAAGTACTTAAAAGCCCACTAGCCAGAGTAGGCATGATTGCCTCTGCATGTAGTGAATCAATATTGACCTCCGGGGATGTGTCCACCGAAGCTGCTCTCCACATGTCATCCTCATCCCTAGTTTACTCGGCCTCTATAAGTCGGATGTTAGTGGAAGACGTTGGTGTAATCTCAACATCCCTTTTATCATCACGTGGAACTGTGGCTTGTCGACATAACTTTGTGATCAATATTGGGAACGGGAGAGATGTCTGGCGCTGCTTGGCCCTCATGGACATTTGATGAGTCCACAAATTGGACTCATTTAGGGCCATACTTTGATAGAATTAGTGTCCTTAAATTCATATTTTGTCTCAATATTTGATGTAAACCCTTAAGTTTCAGGTATTTGAAGTTTGAGGGAAAGCATGTACACTACTTAGCAAAAAGGAACAAAGGCAACTGAAAGAACGAAGAAATGAAGATCTGAGAATCGCCGAAAGGTCTTACCTCGCCTTTTGTTCCAGTGTGCTGATCCCTGAAAGAAAGGATCAAATCGGCGGTGAAAAGAAGCAGTCGACGTGTCGCCGAGCAGTTTTGCAAAGCAGTACTATGTCGCCCAATGATCCAAAACACGACGATGCTGAAGGATAGAGCAAGATGGCAATGAAACCTACCAAAGGGTGGATCGCCGAGTTGATCTACGATCTCGACTAACAGAGCCGAATGATCCGCTGCAGCACAGAGTTTTGAAAATTATAAATACTCGTTGAAAGTTGTAGCTTTATATTAGATTTTTAATATAGAATTTTTAACATAGAATTTTGAGTTCTAAGTTTGGAGAGGATTTTGAAGAAATTAAAGATTCAAAAGGTTTCAACTCCAAGAATTTGGACTTGGGTCTTGTGGATTCTTCACTCTTGGCTTGTTTTGAGACTTAAATCTTCATACCCATTTGAATGCAAACTAATATTGGTATAAATTTCTATCTCTTTCACATGTCTAGCTAAATCCCCAATTCTTGGGGTGTGAGTTTGTGAATATGGGTTAGATTTTTTGTTGGGTCTTGCTTGTTGGTGATTTATTTGTTATTTAGATGTGATTTTGTTTAGTAGTTGTGGTGGGACTTAATGAAATTGTAGTTGCAAATACAATTTCACCTATGTGTTTTTCGTTTGCTCGAGAGAGAGGTCGTAAAACTAAGACTACAAAATTGATGGCCGGTGGGATTGGGTTGACATGAGGTTCCGCTCGAGAGAGTGAACCCTAGTCCTTCTCCCACACACTCAGCTCGAGAGAGTGAGTGGGCTAAGGCGGAGGTTGTGCTTAAAGCAGCAACTCGGTGTTTGAGAGAAACCAGGTTGATACGGGGTAAGTTGCTCGGCAGAGAATTTACCCCCACTATAGTCTAGCCTAGTCACAAATATTCAACGAATTTACTATCAAAAGCATGTACCCAATAGTCTAGTTTAGCCTATATTCCTATCATATCCCAAGAATCACGACTCCATATTCGTATCTCTTTTCATTTTTGTTGATTTTGCTCCTTACTTGTTTACAAACCCCCCATTGATATTTTACACTAGTGTCAAACCCTTTAATTTGTCATATCTTCATTCGATAAAGTCTTTAGCTATGGTTAGCTTTAGCACTTTCACGCTTAACCACTAATTTTCAGGAACGACCCCAACCCCTGGTTGTGTTATTTTACTATTGTACGATCGTAGACACTTGCATTGGAAATTGTATCTTGATTACGCAAACATCACCATCTCCTGCTTAATATTCAGACCCAAATTAAGCCACTTCCTCGCTATGATAGACCCAAGACAGGCCCCATTTGGGTGGCAGAGAATGCACTCATTTAGTGAAGGCATGATCTTGCTGCTGATGAATCCAAACCAGTACCGAGCTGCTATATTGTGGTCCTTCTTCTCTATCGATACTCCGACCTCAATCCACCTCAGGGTGGTGTCACAAATGAAAGGTGCCAGCCAACCCTTGAGGTCATCCGGAGTTTGGGTCTAGATCATGCTCTAATACTCGTGCATAAAGTCGGTGGCACGCTCGAATAGCGCATTAATATCATCTTAGCTGCTTCGAACCTTCTTACCTCTAACCATCAAAAACTCCACTGCCTTGAAGACACTAGCCTTCTTCTTCCCTTCAGGCACCAAGGCACTATACGCAGAGTATAACTCTCGGACCCAATTAGGAATGTATGGGCAACGAGGCTTGGTGAAGACCTTGAATATATGGAATCGGAGGGTGTCCCACAATGTTGGATATTTTTCCGCCATATATCTGTGGACAATCTCTTTTCCTCTAAAATGGTCCTCAATCTCTCGACATTTAACTAGTTGAGTGACCGGGGAGTAGGACCATGTACTGGTGTTGCCGGGACCACTATCTCTGCTGGAGCTAGAGGAGGAGTGTGAGGTGTCGGGATCCTAGATGGATCATGCATTGCCTTGGAGCGATGCTCTGCTCTCCGGGCTTGCTGTATTTGATTTTCATAAGGTTCATAGAATGAAGCCTGAGAATCATAAGACTCTCCCTCACTACCGGAGTTGGACTCCGATTTCTCAGCTATGGGCGCCTTGCCCATTCCCTTTACTCCCTTTGGAGGTACTTTCTTTGCCTTGGCACTAGAAGTAGCTTCCTCATTTATCACAACTCCGCGTGCTCACTTTCGGGGCGGCATGCCACTATCAGTCATATATTTTCTAGCCATTCCTGCAAACCACATAAAAAAATGTTAGAAAAAGTTCAAGAAAAATACAGAAAATGAGTTCCAGAAAGACTCGTTCAACCGTTCGGCGTGTCGCACAGTTTCTTTTATGAGCCAGATCGGGATCGCCAAAAATACCAGCATCAAAATTTTAAAAATTCAAGATAGTTTGGCGATGGTGATGGCCATTAGGTGAATCGCCAACACGAATCGGCGAGCTACTAGCTCGCTCGCCGAAACTTATAGTGAATAATAGGGTCAGGGCGCAAAAGAACGATCAAGAAGAACTTTCGGCTAGTTGCCGAGTAAACTCGGTAAGCTCAGACTTCTCACCGAAAGTTAAAAAACGTAACTCAAAAATTTATTGAAATTAACGAGGATTTGTGGGGGACTTGGCAAACCGCCGAACCACTCGGCGAGCCCAACTTGGCTCACCAAATGGCACTTCGTGCGAGTTTCAACCCCATTTTTGAAAATCAACCCGTAACCCCCGAAAAAATAATTAAACACATACATTGTCAATTTCAAACAAGACCCATACTACCCATGCCCTCGGGGTACTCAGATTTCCCCCGATTTGGCCATTTGACATCTTTTGAACTTAAGAATGACATAAAACGCTCCATCATTGGGCAAAATATGTCATTTAGCACAATTCGGGGTTACTTAGACTTCATCCTACTTGACCAAATACATATTCACCACAACCCAACAATTTAGACTCTATTTAATCAAGGAAAACACTAGAATCAATCAAAACCTAACAATTAGGAATTAATTTAACTCAATATGGGCAATCCCACAATTAAACGATTAAATCATGTTACCCAAATACAATCAACAACAATTTACCTACTTTCATTTAAGTTTAGCCACATATAGAGTTTGGGGTTCGGAAAAAATCAACCTTTAAAGCCGAAAACAAGAGTTGTAAAGCTCGGCAGCAAAGTTCTACAATCCCGAGCAAAGAATTCACAAAATACGCGAGTAAAAACAAGAAAATCTGAAAGATCTAAAGTCGGGAGTGAGAGTATGGGAGATAAAAAAAAGAGAAGGGAAAGGAATTTGAAATTTTAAACCGTTTGGCCTTTGAAACCTTTCAGTTCGCGCTTTGTTCGGCGGTATAAGTCGTGCCGGCCAAATCACTAGGCGATGCACCGAGTGGTATTTTACCTCGCTGAGTTTTATATTACTCCTAGAAATTTGGGGGTTTAAACGACGAAAAAAGTCAGGCTCGCTAACCTGTTTGGCGAGTCGCCGATTGAGCATATAGCCCGCTGAGTTTTACAGAGTTCCCCTTCAAGCTTGGTGGTTCCAACGGTGGTCCAAGTCGGGGCACACCGACCTATTCGTTGTGTCGGCGACCTGTTCAGCTTGTCACCGACTGGACTTTAACTCGCCAAACTACTCATTTCCTAACACTTTTCACTTTTCAATCTGCACAATCAACACCCGTTATACAAAATCAAAAACTAAAGCATCAAAAACATGGGTTGTGTCCCAATAAGAACCTTAGTTAACGTTGTGACAGGACGAAACTACCAATTCATGGATCATTCTTCAGGTTTGCCAAGGTATCACTTGGTCGGCCCCCTTTTGGCATTTGATTCAATTGAGTAGAAATTTGACCCATTTGGGTCTCCAACTGCTTGATTGACACTAAATGGGAGATGACCGTCTGATTGAGTGTAGAGACGACTTGTTACATTTCTTTCAATACCTGGTCCAACCCTTCAACTTTGTTGAGAATGCGTGAGAGCATATATTCCGTACAAACATTTTCTGGTTCCTTGGGATTTTGATGCTCATGCGGTGGGACATAATTTTCCTTGTCACCTTCTCTTTCCTTCCAAGTGGCGTTACAATCAAGTCATTCTCTGTCACGGTTTCTCCATCCCTCATCTCTATTCCAACCCGGGTTTCCACCAGGCCTTGTATAGTTTTGATGATATCCTCCTCCTTGATTAGCTAGGAAGTTCACTTCCTCATTGTGTAGCGCTTTAAAGTGAGCTTCCTCAGGGTTCGATCCACCAACAACCACAACATTTACATTCTTCATAACACTACCCATCACATTTTTTGCCAAAATATCAAGTTGGGTCATCATTTTGGCCATGTTTTGGTCTCTCTCTTGATCCTTCTCGACTTGGTCTTTTGTCATTCTAAAAGTGAGAGGAGAGACTTGGCGTTCACGAGTGTACCACAATCTGTTTATCTTGGTCATTCCATCAAGGAGTTGAGACGCTACATCATATGGTTGTTTCATTATACCTCTAGGAACAAGTTGATCAGCAACATTCTTTTGTTCATCGAGTCAAGGCTCCTATAGAAGTACTTCTGCAATATATGATTTGGCAGTCCGTGAGTCGGACATTGAAGCGCAAACTTCTTTAACTTCAGCCACGTCTCATGGATAGGTTCACCTTCCAAGCATTTGAAACCTTGAATGTTATCCCTAAGTGTCATCATCTTTGAAAGAGGAAAGAATCTAAAATAGAATGCTTCAATTCTTCCCAAGAGGTGATGGAATCCCTCGGTAATTCAGCTAACCGTTTGGTGGCTTCACCCAACAAGGAGAATGGAAATAACCTGAGATGAACTTATTCTTGTGATACGTTTTTGAATGAGAACAGTCCACGAAGTTCCTAATATGCTCTTGGGGATCTTCGTGAGCCAATCCTCCATATAGGACTTTTATTTGGACGAGCTGAAACATCCTTTTAGTGACATGAAAGAGAAAATTACCTTCAATTGGAGGTAGACGTATTGCACCAACTCCACCCAATTGGATTAGGTCATTCACATCGTTAAGATTCCCAATATTGTCTTGGTGGCCCACTTGGCTACCATTACTCCCGTTTATGCTCATCTATTCCTCTGTTCAACACAAGCAACAGAAAACAAAAACTAAAGTAAATCGATTCAACTACAACCAAAAAGATCACAATTTAACTTCAATAAAAGAATTTTAAACAACACCACTCCCGGTAGTGGCGCCATTCTGATTAACGTTTCAAGCACACCTCATCCAATTCTAGGTGCAAATGATCGTTAGTCAATGTGAAACCAAACAAAAGGTTGAGGTCGAACCCATATGGAGTGGTACGTGTTCAGATTCAATTAGGAAGTACAAGCGTTGTTTTATTAGCTATAGGAATAGAAATTATCGAAAAAGACATGTAAACAAGTCTAAAGGGGGTGACACGAATGTAAGATGAGGGTTTTTGGTTTGCAATTATCAGCTACAACACAATCAAATGCTAAGGATATAACAATATAGCGAAGAGTTTATGGGATGTGATCGATTATACGCAAATTTCACTATATGGCAATTGAAACTACTAATAAATAGCTAAATATCAATTGGTAGGCTAGGCTATAAGTGAAATGGCTTACTCTCGAACAACTATTTCAAATCAAGTGATTTCTTTCGAACATCAACAAGCTTATCAAATAATAATAGCACACACCTTAATTCATCTACTCTCTTGAGCTAGATAGGTAGAATCGAGGTTAGGATTTTCTCTCTCGAGCTAAACCTATATCACCCCAATAACTACAGTCATCAATTGAAACCATTGAATCTAAATCCTCTTTTTCAAGCAAGCCCATAATTCTAAGTTCGAATTGCATTTGAGACTACAATTCTTAGATTGAAACACTACTATCAATTAAAAGCAACTTCAATTGAGCATTTAGATCAGTAATTAACAATACCCATAAGCTAATTCAACCTATAATCACATGATCGCACCCCATAAATTTGGGGTTTTAGCTAAACATCATATAAAGGTAAAATTAATTACCAACTCGATTAGCCATCAGCTGGGTAATAGTCTCAAAGCCTTCACAATATTTTCCAAAGGTTATACTCAAAGACCCAACTAAAATTACTGCCAAATTTACAATAAGAATTTAAAAATATGGAGTGAACTCTAACTCTAGAATGGGAACTGTAATATCTGGGTGACTACTATGAAAAACTCCTTTTTAAAATAAATTTATAGTTTCCCAAAATTTAGCCTAAAAGACCAATCGACTGATTAAATCGAGCTTCCGAGTGGTTCGGTGATCTGCCTTTTGCTCTCTTCTATCATCATTTTGCATTGGTGCTCAGCATCCTAAGAGTCCTATAACTTTGGGCAATCCATTGTGTTGTCCCGGAATCGATTAGCGATTCACCGAATGCCCATTTATGTTACTAACTTGGTTTCTTCCCCAGGTCTCGCACACTAGAACGTTAGGAAATCTGCCGAGTGGTCTTGGCGATTATCAAGATCGCGTTTCTCCAATTCTTCAGCTTGTTTTGCTCCTTTTTGCTTGTTAGTGTCCTTACCTTGCTCCTTAGCTCACATACTTGAAAATCAAGGCTTTAACATCAATTTATAGCATAAATTAGGCATTGGAGGACATTTCTACTATTAAAACAAATCCCTAAATGAGTCAAAATCTCAAACTCATCAGTGTTTACCCAAAAAAATCTAAATCTCCGCAAAAGAATGTGGATTGAGTTATTGAAATAATATGATATGAGTATTGTCTATCACCCCAATAAAGTAAACATATTGGCGGATGCCCTTAGTCGGTTATCCATGGGTAGTGTTGCATATGTTGATGATGAGAGTAAAGAGTTGATTTGAGATGTTCATAGGTTGGCCCGATCGGGAGTTCAACTAGTGGATTCAACCAAGGTGGTATTATGGTCCATAATCGTTCTGAATCGTCCATTGTTGCTGATGATAAAGCAAAACAATGTCTTGATCCGACCTTAGTTGAATTGAAAGAGAGGGTAGTAAGGAACTCCACAGAGGCTTTCTCCCAAGGAGGAGATGGTGTCCTAACGTACCAAGGTCATTTGTGTGTTTCAAATGTTAATGACTTAAGGGAACAGATCTTGTCAAAATCCCATAGTTCTCGGTATTATATTTACCCGAAAGTGTCACGACCCAGGGGTACACGCTAGAAGTAACACTTCGTAATTGATCCCGAAGGGGTCTCATTTTATAACATAAGATATTAGAAAAGTATGGAAATTTTTAAAAAAAACTTAATCCATACAATCGAAGTCTTTTATAAAAACACGCGGGTGTCTTACTACACTTTGTCTCAACCATCTATATTCAAGTTTGAATTAAAACCTTTGGGGAACAACCCATACTATAATCACAAAACATGGAATAAAAGACATAAAGGAAATAATGGCTTTGTCCTCGAAGCTATGAGGACTCACCCAAATTTTCAACTCGTTGCTCCTTAGAAACCTATCCTCAAGAATGGAACTCAAATCTTCAAACCCTACATTTGATTAGAATCTAGGCAAAGTATGTTTTAGTACAAAAGTACTAAATATGATAGCTGGCATAACATCATAAGAGCACAATATCGTAAGGGTTAGTCAATATAAGACATAATCCAATACTTCATGAAACATTAACTATAACCATAAGAGACATTATCATAATCATAAGTAAAGTCTCCAACATAAGCATCATTTAAGCATTATTTCACCTTTAGGCTTGCATATCATAAGAGAACCATTTCAAGTAACCTCAAGGTATACTTGTGCAAGGCATGAACAAGACCCCATAATCCCATCCAAGCTAAGTATCCCTCTTTGGTCATCCAAAAGATAGACCATATCACTAGTTAAGCCTTAGACTCTCATAAGTAGCTTGAAGTCATACTTGTGCAATGTTTGAGTAAGATTCCATAATCCCACTCACACTAAGTACCACCTTAGGCCATCATACTAACCATCTTATCATCCCTAGCTTAACTCTCATAACAAAGGGAATCTCTCACCTTTAGTCAATTATAACAAGAAAGGAAACTATATCACAATCCTATCTCAACATAATCACATAAGAGAACACTTTATTGAATAACCTTAAGTCATACTTGTGCAATGCATGAATAAGACCCCATAATCCTATCCATGCTAAGTACCACTTTTACGTCCTCATACTCATACTTCTTGGTTGGAAACTAGTTCCTCTCTTTAGTCCTTAGAATACTATGAGGTACCTCCCTTAAGCACATCTTAGTTCATTATTAGGTTGAACCCTATGAGATACTACTTTAAGAATGTCAAAGCTCATTATTAAGATGGACCCTATGAGATACTTACTTAAGCATGTCAACGTCTATTTATGCTTTTGAACACTATGGGGTACTTCTTTAAGTAAGTCTTAGTTCATTGGATACGACGATTGCAACCCTAGAACCACTAGGTGAAGGCTTACACCTCATGAGACTTAACTTTGGGAAAACCCACACTCTACTATGTAAGAGCTCCACTTTTAACTTTGATAGTCCTCACATCAACTAGGTGTGATTCTTCATTCAACTTGGAGCCCGAGCCCTATCTGGTTTGACACCCCATCTCATTGTCAATATCCACTTGGGGCCAAGGATACACCCCAAGATTTCACTATTAAGCCTTTCTTAACATTCATTTCTCATGGGAGAATGTCCTTGCAAATTTATCCATGTTCAAGTGATTCTCTCACTTTATACATTCAAGCATTTAGAAAGGTAGGTTAGGTGAGTATAGGCCTTTCACCACAACTCTACCGATTAGACTTCTATTCATCACATTAACTTTACTTTCAAAGCCCTAGCAATTCAACATTCATGACTACAAGTCTTACTCTTAAAGCTTTACTTCTTACAACCATCATTCATAGATTTCAAGGCATTCTAATCACATTCTTCATTAGTAGGTGATTCTAGTCACAATTCACCATAAAGGTTGAATTTCAACTTTACTAGTCATGATGCATTATATGCACCTTAATCTAATTCAATTCATGTCTATATGTTCCTATTCTTAATCAATTACTATTTAATCATCAATTTTGGAAGATCATCTCTAAGTCTTCACTTTAACCTTTCATGGCATAAACCTACATAATATCAAATTCATCAATTAAACTAGGTTTAACCATGGACAAAATGTAATATGATTATAATATCATGAATAAATACTAAAACAATCATAAACAATTACTATCCACAATGTAGGAAGAAATCCTAACTAGGGTTGAGGTTTGTGTTCACAATTGGGGAAAATCTAGGGGAATCTATGGATGGAAGAATCCATAGATGAATAATCATATACATTCAAGCATTTAGTAAGGTAGGTTAGGTGAGTATAGGCCTTTCACCACAACTCTACCGATTAGACTTTTATTCATCATATTAACTTTACTTTCAAAGCCCTAGTGATTCAACATTCATGACTACAAGTCTTACTCTTAAAGATTTACTTCTTACAACCATCATTCATAGATTTCAAGGCATTCTAACCACAATCTTCCTTAGTAGGTGATTCTAGTCATAATTCATCATAAAGGTTCAATTTCAACTTTACTAGTCATGATCCGTCATATGCACCTTAATCTAATTAAATTTATGTCTATATGTTCCTATTCTTAATCAATTACTATTTAATCATCAATTCTGGAAGATCATCTCTAAGTCTTCACTTTAACCTTTCATGGCATAAACCCACATAATATCAAATTCATCAATTAAACTAGGGTTAACCATGGACAAAATGTAATATGATCATAATATCATGAATAAATACTAAAACAATCATAAACAAGTACTATCCACAAGGTAGGAAGAAATCCTAACAAGAGTTGAGTTTTGTCTTCACAATTGGGGAAAATCTAGGGGGATCTATGAATGGAAGAATCCATAGATGAATAATCATATACATTCAAGCATTTAGTAATGTAGGTTAGGTGAGTATAGGCCTTTCACCACAACTCTACCGATTAGACTTCTATTCATCACATTAAGTTTACTCTTAAATCCCTAGTGATTCAACATTCATGACTACAAGTCTTACTCTTAAAGCTTTACTTCTTACAACCATCATTCATAGATTTCAAGGCATTCTAATCAAATTCTTCATTAGTAGGTGATTCTAGCCATAATTCATCATAAAGGTTCAATTTCAACTTTACTAGTCATGATCCATCATATGCACCTTAATCTAATTCAATTTATATCTATATGTTCCTATTCTTAATCAATTACTATTTAATCATCAATTTTGGAAGATCATCTCTAAGTCTTCACTTTAACCTTTCATGACATAAACCCACATAATATCAAATTCATCAATTAAACTAGGGTTAACCATGGACAAAATTTAATGTGATCATAATATCATGAATAAATACTAAAACAATCATACACAAGTATTATCCACAATCTAGGAAGAAATCCTAACTAGAGTTGAGTTTTGTCTTCACAATTGGGGAAAATCTAGGGGGATCTATGGATGGAAGAATCCATAGATAAATAATCTTATACATTCAAGCATTTAGTAAGGTAGGTTAGGTGAGTATAGGCCTTTCACCACAAATCTACCGATTAAACTTCTATTCATCACATTAACTTTACTCTCGAAGCCCTAGTGAGTCAACATTAATGACTACAAGTCTTACTCTTAAAGCTTTACTTCTTACAACCATCATTCATAGATTTCAAGGCATTCTAATCACATTCTTCATTAGTAGGTTATTCTAGTCATAATTCATCATAAAGGTTCAATTTCAACTTTACTAGTCATGATCCATCATATGCACCTTAATCTAATTCAATTTATATCTATATGTTCCTATTCTTAATCAATTACTATTTAATCATCAATTCTGGAAGATCATCTCTAAGTCTTCACTTTAACCTTTCATGGCATAAACCCACATAATATCAAATTCATCAATTAAACTAGGGTTAACCATGGAAAAAATGTAATATGATCATAATATCATGAATAAATACTAAAACAATCATAAACAAGTACTATCCACAATGTAGGAAGAAATCCTAACTAGAGTTGAGTTTTGTCTTCACAATTGGGGAAAATCTAGGGGGATTTATGGATGGAAGAATCCATAGATGAATAATCTAACATACCTTGATTCAAAACCCTCACAAAATCTTGAAAGAATGGAGGAACTTGACCTAGCTTCCTTCTTTTCTTCTTCTTCACTTCTAGAGAAAGAATTTCTTGAGGGAATTTGGGTTCGTTGGTGAATCTAAAATAATGATTTAGAAATCATCTAATTAAGGGTCTATTAGGTATATATATGTAGCCTAATTACTAATAAAACGAACCTACTTAACCCCTAACTAATAAAGAATTAACCCTTAAATCCCCAACTTAAACAGCCTATGGAGTGGACTGCCCAATCCACAAGATCACGACCACGGAATGTGGGTAGGTCTACAGGGCCTGCTGCACACTCGTAGGTGGTGGTTTGTAGCTTGGTTTTGCAGGCTTGACCCACAACCCTCCCCCACGGGGCATGGGTGGACCCACGGGGCTTGAGTCCCCAACGTGGGTGGACTGTTTTCTTGACAGCTTTTAGGGCTGTTTTAGGGTCCTGATCAACAACGTTTCAAAGACACTTCATCCAATTCTAAGCGTCAACGGTCGTTAATAAGTATATAACCCAACTAAATGAGTTGGGGTGTCATGACCCAGGAGCACCCCCTAGTCGTATCACGGTATACTCGACCCCGAAGGGTTCTATACAAGCGTCATAGGATTCTTGAACCAAGAGCATAGGAAAATAGAGAAGAATTAAAAACTTTCTTTTACAATCGAAGACATTTTCATTTAAAATCAAGCGGAAGACTTTCTAGACTTTTTATCAAACCATCTAATACTTTGACTACAACATTGGGACTAAGCCCATACAAAAGCTTTAACAAAACTAAAGACATAAAAGGATCATAGTGGGTTTTGTCCTCGAAACTATGAGGATTCACCAAGTCTTCATCTTCAAGCACCTTAGAAACCTACTCCTTCAAGCATAGAACACCAAAATCTCCAAACCCTACACTTAGTAAAAAAATGGGAAGAATGGGGTTAGCACATTAGATGTACTAAGTATGATGACCATGCAAAAACATGCTTAAAGGACATTTGATTGACAGACATTATTTTATGCCATTTTTGTAAAGCTTCATGAACATTTATAAAAGAGGCAGAATATAAGTCACAACCAACATACAAAGCCACATAATTCACATTTGAACAAGATCACATGTAAACCATTAACTTTACCTTGAGCCTCCACCTTAAGTAACCCTCTAGCTATGCCTTGTGCAATGTATTGATAGCATCCCATAGCACCACCCACACTAAGGCACCACTATGAGGTCACCAAAAGGGAACTTACAATTCATCCTTTCCACCATTACACAATAAAACATTTAAGAGACATAAACAATACATGAATCACATCACCACATTAAGACCAACATCTAAGACGACTCTAAGTCATATTTGTGCAATCAGCAAGTAGCATCCCATACTACTACTCACACTAAGTACTCCTTTTAAGTCACCATAGACAAGGCACATTCATATACCATAAGTCATGACAAGGAAATAACTCATAATACAATCCAAGTATAGCATGCATATTTACATTTAAGCATATAAGAAATTAAGTCACATTCTTCATTAGCTTCATTACATTAAGAGCACCTTCATTCATTTTGACATTAGAAGGAACACACCATGACCTCTCTCAAATTCCTACTTGTGCAATGCATAGATGGCGTCCCATACCACCACCCACACTAAGCAGTACATCCTTAAGAAGCCATAGCTCATTAACATTCTTTGTGGGGGTAAGCCTTAACCGACATAGACCATGTGAGCTTGACATGGAATCCCAGTCTCACCCTCATCGGATAAAGGGATTCCTACTTGCCTAAGGTAGGACCATTGTTCTTTAGTTTAAGTGGATCCACTAGCTAGACCTATGTGGGCACATAGTTTATGGGTTAGAGGGATTGCTACTAGATACCCCGCCTCAACTAACGGATGAGCATCCATCCCAAGAGATTGCTACTAAGTACCCCGCCTCAACTCAAGGACGAGCACCCATCTCTAACCATATCCACTCGGTGCTTAGCATTATTCCCCACGGAGTACATTACATTCTTTACATTAGTTCATTATGGAAAAAGGGATTGCTGCTAGATACCCAGCCTCAACTCCCGGATGAGCATCCATCCCAAAGCCAACACTTACTAAAATGGGATATAGGGATTGTTACTAGATACTCCACCTGAACTCCTGGATGAGCATCCATCCCATCCCAATATTCATTCATTGGAAAGCTCATAGATTATAAGATGAGAATAGCCTTTCACCTAAGAACCCCCTTATTGTGAGAAAGTAGTTTCACAAGAAGTCATTAACATTCATTAGAGTACAATTGAGAATAGCCTTTCAATATAACACCATCATTTAGTAATTAATTCATTCATTAATAAAAGAAAATGATGCCTTAGACTACCAATTCAAGAGATCACATTCAACATTACATTATAGAACCCTTAACATTCCATCATCAAAATTCATGAGTGTTAATACAGAGATAAAATTCAATCCTAACACAATTAGCTTCTAAACATGATCATCATTATATCATTGAAATCACATGTAAATCCTTCACATCACATTCACATATACAATATCATGATAATACTTCAATTCTTCAAACTATGCCTTCAAGTCCATGATCACAATGTACAAAGTAAGTAAACACCTCCACCTTTCAAGTGGATCAACAATTCAAGCACAATTCTAATCTAACATGAGATTAGGTCACAACTTGCCCTTTCAAGGCCATGATCACAAATCCTCAATTCACCAACAATTCACCATAATTAGGCATAGATGATGATACAATTCAACAATCTAAATCAATCTAGGCATAAATCCATCAACATTCATTCATAATCAACAAACCAACTTCATAAGTCACAATTTAGGAATTGAGAGAAATCATGGGTTCATAGAGTATTTCCATCTTAAATCATCAATTAAACATCAATATAGTCATTCTTTATCATTTGAAAACGTTTGATGCAAGAACCCATGAGATTGAGTAAAACCTAGGGTTTTTCATGAACTTGAAAACTTCTTTGAAATTGGGTTAAATCTAACCCTAGATGAAGGATCACCATACCTTGCTTATGAATCCTTGAAGAAAATTGAGGAAGAAACACCTTGGAATCACCTTGAATCCACAAACCCTAGCTTCAATGGCTCCGTTCTTCTTCTTCTCTAATGGAGGAATTCTAGAGAGACAAATAATTGAGAGGAGACGGGTTTTCTTTTAAATCTATTTGGAGTGACTTAATTGAAAGGAATGAAGTCTAAAAAGGTTATATACTTCCTAGGGAAGGAATAAAATAATGTGGACTCAACTTTGGAAAGGAATTAAGGACCCACAAAGTTTAAACTTAAAAGTTTGCACCAAACCCGTCTAAGCTCGCTGCGCCCTATGCACCCCTTGGCTCGCCAAATGCACTAGGCGACTCGCCTAATAGCCCTTGGCTCGCCTATTTTTTTTCCAGCCTGACAATGCTTCACTATTTTGGGGATAACTTTTAACTCCAAGGTCGGAATTAGTCAAACTCGGTGGCGTCGGAAAGAGGACTCAGAGACCTTTAAAGTCCCACTTAAAATTTCTCCTCCTTCACGACTTACCTCGCCCATTTTTCCCTCTTGGCTCGCCAAGGGCACTAGGCGACTCGCAAGTGCACCCTTGGCTCGCCCAATTTTCCAGTGAGCTCCCAAACTGGGCAGTCCACTAGGCGATCAAGAGGGGTTAAAGGGCGACACGCCAAGCTGGTTGGCGAGCTTGGACTTAACTTGCCCTTGGTCCAGCATCTTGGCCAAATGGGGCAACCACTAGGCGAGCATAAGAGCACAAGGGTGACTCGCTCAACCCCTTGGGCGATCAAGTCCTCCCATCTCCAAAACAGACCCTCTAAGAACAAGGTTTCTTTTACTTAAACTTTCTAGCTTAGGGCCTAGCTTGCACCCTATGCTTCTCCGTTGCTCAAGTTAGGTTTAAAACAACCTAGACATCAACTTAAGGTTACACTAACCCACACAATGAGGCTCTAGTTCATCCTATCATTTTTCGAGTCGTTACATTTTCCCCCACTTAGGAACATTCGTCCTCGAATGACACTTAAAACACATTAAGGGAATAACGACTCGAGGCTAACTAGAAGCCCAACAATCATAACACATCAATATAATGCACAAACCATGGGAGGAAACATCAACTCCACATAAATGGGCTCAGTGCAAACAAGAAGGTAGGAACTACATCTACAAACTCATTTTGCACCAAAACTTCAACATTTCTCATTTCATTGGAGGAACTTCCTTCTCCAAAACACATCATGCTCATCACAACATCATTAAGCACATTTAAGAAATTTTTGCATAAAAGCACATTATGCCACTTCTTCATAACATACTATTCCCCAGTTAGGAGAAAACCCAACTAAGGCTTATCATGGACACAACATAAAATCCTTAATCAAGACATCCACAACTTACAAGAAGCTATCCACATACCGGTGCTTTTAAACTAGGAAGGTCCTCATTAAGCGACTCTTGCTCACAAACAACCTTAGCAACACCACTCAAGGTCTCCCATGAGTCTACCACACCGGGTCTAAACTTCTCAAACTCACTACACCTCTTAAGGTGAGAACACCAATCAAGCCTAACTCATGAACATCAAGGACACTCAAAGATCTTACCATCTAGGCACATTATCCCCCACTTGAGAAAAAGCTTATACTAGCACTTTCAAACTTTACTTCTTTCCATCCTAAGGTCAGAGCGAAACCTCACTAAACTTTCATACCCGTCATACCTAGGCATTTATAAAATACCACATTTCATCAACTTTTTCAACATACCTCAAAACTCATCATAACCTTCTACCAACAACCCACATAACCATAAAGCAATCCATTCATACTAAAGTCAACATCGCAATCTTCCATCTCACATCTATCAAGTCACATAGCCATAGTTGGCATCACAACCAACCTTTCTCTCTCACACTTTCTAACACACTCCTTTCAAGTTGTCACACACTAAAGAACATCAGATAAGGAGCAAGCGAGAGACATTATAGAGGTAAATTCTATGGCACGACTTGAAGAATGAATAAGTGAAACTCTCTTAACACCCAATAACCTCCTATTCATAATATGGCGCGCTTCACATTATAAATAAGACTCTACTTGATGTGGTTTGAGAAAACCTAAGACCATTCCAAAATCTTCTGCTTTGATACCATGTTTGTCACGACCCGGGAGCACCCCCTAGTCGTAACAAGTGAAGGTTGAGCATCAGAAACCAGGAGGTTTATCCCAAGATATTAGCATTCCTACTTGGAAGTGGGTAGATTTTAATATGGACTTCATAGTGGGATTGCCTCTTACTCGGCATTAATATGATTTGATTTGGGTTATAGTAGACCCAATGACGAAGTCGACCTATTTTATTCCATCAAGGTTTCCTATACAGGGAAAGATTATGCTAAGCTATACTTGAGAGAGATGGAAAGGTTTCATGGAGTACCCTTGTCCAAAATCTCTGATAGAGGTACTGAGTTTACTTCACGATTTTAAAAGTCTTTCAGAAAGGATCTCGACACTAAACTTAATCTTAGCACAGCTTTTCACCCCAAAATCGATGGGCAAGCGGAAAGAACAATCCAAACATTGGAAGACATCTTGAGGGCTTGTGTGATTGATTTCAAGCGAAATTGGGATGACCATTTGCCTTTGATAGAATTTGCCTATAATAATAGATACCATTCTAGTATTGGTATGGCTCCTTTTGAGGCTCTTTATGGTACGAGGTGTAGATCTCCTATAAGATGGTTTGAGGTGGGTCAGGTTGCTTTGATAGGACTTGAGTTAGTTCATGAGGCAATTGAGAAGGTTTGATTGATTAGACAGGTTGAGAACGGACCAGAGTCGAGAAAAGTCTTATGTCGATGTTATAAGGAGAGACCTTCCATTTTATTTGCATGATTGGGTTTACTTAAAAATGTCACTCATACAGGGTGTAATGAGTTTTGGAAAGAAAGGGAAACTTAGTCCCCGTTTTATAGGCCCATATCAAATTATGAAGCGTGTTGGTAAGGTTGCATATGAGCTTGAATTGCAAAATGAGTTAGCATCGGTGCATCTGGTTTTCCATGTCTCTATGTTAAAATTTTTTGTTGGAGATCCGACATCCATAATTCCCCTAGAAAGGTTAGAAGTTAAAGAGAACCTTTCTTATGAAGACTTTTCGGTTGAGATCTTAGACCGGCAAGTTAAGAGATTGAGGAACAAAAAGGTTGCCTCCATGAAGGTGTTATGGAGACATCACCTAGTTGAGGGTGCTACTTGGGAGGCCGAAGACGATATGATGTACCGATATCCTCATCTTTTTCCTCCTATTCAATCTTGAGGTAATGAATTCCTCTTGATTTGTTTATGTTTGAAGTCATGTGAGTTTTATGTGTTTCCATGATTTTCTTAAATTTGTGTGCTCATGAAAAATCTTAAGTTGTGAAAGAAAAATGGCTTTTGTGAACTATTTTCCTCATGTTATTGAGTATTAAGTATAAGTTGCTTATAAAATTCATGAGATGAGTTGTAGAACATGCCTTGACTTGGAGTCAAGATCCCCTCCTTGAAATTGTGCTTTTTGAGATTGAATTGCATGTGAGCTAAATGAGATTGTGTAGAGCATTGTTTTGAGTTGAAGATAATAGTTCTTCATTGAACATGAGAAATGTTAAGATTTCATGCATATTGGCTTGTTAGATGTAGTTCCTACTTTGTTAAGGTGCAATGAGTATGTTTTGCTTGGAGATGAAGTTCCTCCTCGATTGTGTGCATTTAGATGAGTGATTTGATGTTTCAAGCACACGAATCCAATTCTAAGTGTAAACAATCGTAAATTAGTATAAAATCCAACTAAATGAGTTGGGGTCGAATCCCACAGGGAGCGGTACGTGTCTTAAATTCAATTAGGAAGTATAAATGTGGTCAAATCAGCCATAGGAATAGAAATTATCGATTGAAGACATAATGAAGTAAAAGGGGTGACACGAATGTCAAATGGGGGTTTTTGGTGTTGATTATCAACTAAAACCAATCACAAACACTAAGAGTTAACAATAATGACACGGATTCTTAGGAAGTGATTGATTATAGGGAAAGATATACATATAAGTAATTGCAACTATTAGTAAATAGCTAGATATTAGTGAGTAGGCTAGATTATAAGGGAGGTAATTTTCTCTCGAACAATTACCCCGGATAAGGTGACTTCCTTCGAACATCAACAAGCATGAAAATTAAGAGCAGCCCACACCTTAATACATTCACTCTCTCGAGCTAAATGCGTGGGATTAGGTTTAGGATTTATTCTCTCGAGCTAAACCCAGATCAACCCAATACCACAAACCATTAATCAAAAACCTTAGTTCAAAAACCTCTCTCTCTCGAGCAAGCCAACAACACAAATATAGAACTGCATTTGCAACTACAATTCTTAATTAAACCACAATTAATGATTAAAATCACTTTTAAATAGCATTTAGGGTGTGTTTTGTATGAAGGAAAACATTTTCGGGAAAATGTTTTCCAATTTTCTCATGTTTGGTTGGGTTAACTATTTTGGAAGTATATTTTTCAAAATCAACTCATTTTCTTCAAATTTAAGGAAAATGACTTTCCTTCAAAACTTAAGGAAAACATTTTCCAAAACTCTCTTCCCTCAATCTATAATTTTTTTTGTTGAAAAAATCAATTTATTTTGTCCCTACCCTCAAACCAGCCCCCAAACCACCCCTCCCCCCCAAAAAATAAAATAAAATTTTAAAGCTTGTTTTT
>NW_006239001.1:576305-583156 GCF_000226075.1 Solanum tuberosum
CCAGCCCCACCCCCACCAACCCATCCTCCCCCCAAAAAAATTAAGTTTATTTTTTAAAAAATATTTTCAATTTCAAAAATTATTTTCTACTCTAGTAAAAATAAAATATATTTCTGAAAAAAGTTTTTCATCCATAAATCAAACACTAAAAATCTTTTTCGGAAAATATTTTCTACTCACCAACCAAACATGAGAAAATAAGTAAAAAATCTACTTGTTTTCCAGGAAAACTTTTTCCTTCATACCAAACACTCCCTTAAACTAACAATTAGCAATACCCATAATATAAATCAGCCCATAATCACATGATCACATCCCAAGAATTGAAGTTTTAACTAAACATTATAAAAAGGTAAAAACAGTTACCAAATTGATTGTCCATCAACTGGGTAAGAGTGATTTCGTCCTTACAATGCTCCAATTTGATGAATCTCAAAGACACTTCTAAATTCTCAAAAGTGAATTTCTTCAATCCATCAAAGCTAAGGAAACCTCTAGAGGAAACTGTAAAAATTAGCCAAAGACTCAAAATGATTCTTCAAAAGATAGTAAACTAAATGTTCAAAAACGTATTTGTAGTCGCCAAAAATGTGCTATGAATAGGCATTAAATGAAGTAAGTCGGGCTCGCCGATCTACTGAGCGAGCCACCCTTTGATCTCCTCCATGTTCTTTTCTCTTTGTCATTCAGCATCCTTGAGTTCTATAACTTTGGGCAATCTATCACTGCATCGCGAAACTACTCGGCGATGCGCCGACTGCTCCTTCTAGTCGCAGATTTGGTTTCTTCCCTCAGGGCTGCACGCTGGAATTTTAGGCGGTGGAACCTACCATTCGGCGAATCGCCAAACGCTCTTGGCGATCACGAGGCTCGCCTTTCCTCAATTAATGACTTTATTTTGTTCCTTTTTGCATGTTAGTGTCCTTGCTTTGTTCCTCAATCCATGTACCTGAAAATTAAGGATTTTTTATTAGTTTATAGCACAAATCAAGCATTTGAGGACATTAAATCTATATAAACAAATTCCGAAATGAGTCCAAATCTCAGACTCATCAACACCCCCAACTTAAACTTTTGCTTTTCCTCAAGTAAAACTCAAGTTCAACAATTCAAAAAGGATATCTCAAACAGTGCTACAAAAGGCTCAACATGAATGTACACAACAAGACTCAATTACTCATGCAATCATCAATTGTGCACTCAAATATTCAAGTTGTGACTACCCATTACCAAAGATGCTCAAGTTCACAATACTTGCTTCAAATGCAAGCTCAAGCTCAACAAAAGTACTCAAATTCCCTCACAACAAAAATGATTCCCTATTCACACAAAGTTTTTCAACAATTTAAAGTTCCAGAATCACATACGACTCTCTCACTCACAAAGATGAAAACATGCATGAATTCAGTCATAGGTTTGCCCTTATTTACCAATCAACATTTGTTTCAGCTCACTCAAGATCACAAAGGTCTTTTCAAGGCTTGTAATGGGGCTGAGTGTAAAGGTATGGTCATTTAGGCTCAGTGGCTGCTACCCTCATGAAATCTAGTCTGAACATCACTTTATTCCTTTTCTTCAACATTTGAATCATGCTCATTATTCAACTTCCAATGGATTACCGGACACCCCATTTCTTTTGCAACTTTCACAACTTTTTCATTCTTTTTATTTTGCTTTCTTCTTTTCTTTCTCTTTTTGTTTACATGGAGGGGTTCCATCTTTTTCAAGACCATGGCTCAAAGGGGAATTTTTCACATTTCTTGATGTACCTTCTCTTTTCACCACACCCCCAACTTAGGCTTTTGGCCTAAGTTGGCTATTCAAACAAAGCACACTTTATGAGAGTTATGGGTGCATGGATAAAGAGGAGTCACAATTGTTCAAATTTCTTCCAAAAAAAGGATAAGGCTCAAAGCGGTTCAAGCAAGGTTCACACATATCACAAGGTTGACCATAAAATGAGGTATATTGTAAAATTATTTCACTCATCAAAATCGTTTCCTAAGATAATTTCAAGAGCTTGGATCACATAGTCAACCGGACCAACGGGGCAAATTCTAGGTGTCACCACACAGTGTTCAAGGTAAGCTCATCACACAATAAATTGACACCAATATCAAACGATACTCATTCGAGCTAGTGTTCAATGTTCATCACATGAGACTGCATTCGATAACCGGCTAGTTACAACGAGATGCAAAAAGTCCACATATTATCTATGCAACTTTATTTGGCGTCATCGTAGTCGCACATTCATTTAACTTGATTAAGAGAAGTATTTAAGTCATCGATATTGTTCAGAACCGATACTGAAATTTGCACAAGAACAACCACAATCACACACAAAACTTGTGGCATAAAATTTTTCAAAAATTGGTAAAAAAACCATTTTCATTCAAAACAAGGAGCAACAAGATCAAATATCCACAAGATAGAATCAAACACAGTTTAAAACACAAAGCCAATATATATACACAAAATATAATCACAAGAGGTAGGTATGGAAATACCTCACCCCACCCACAAAAGAAAAATATTTGTCCTCAATGCAACTAAAATAACCAAAAGTCAATTATACCTCGGAAAACCAACCTTTTAGCCGAATGAAGAATTTGAAATGCTAGGCGGCAATGTAATCCAAATCTGAGCACGAGATCAAGACAAAAAGCAACAAAAAATGGGAAAATATGCAAATTATAGAGTGTGGGTGAAAGTGTACGAGGCTAAAATGAGGGAATATGAAAGATTTTGAAAGTTTAAACCATTTGGCCTTTTAAAACTTTTCAGTTCGCGGCCCATTCGACGGTATTAGTCGACCACACCGAACCACTCGGTGATCCGCAGAGCGGTGACTTACCTCGCCAAGTTTTATAGGACCTCCGGTTAATTTGGGGGTCCAAACGGCAAACAAAATCAGGCTCACCGACCTGTTCGGCGAGTCGCCAATTCGTCTGTAGGCCCACCGAGTTTTACAGACTCCAACCTTCTATTTTTGTAAGTTCAACGGCAGTCCAAGTCGGGCTCACCAACCTATTCGGTGAGTCATCGACTGGACTCTTGGCTCGCCGACCTGCATTTCTCAAACACATTCCACCTTTCAACCTGCACAATCAACACCCGTTATTCTATAAACAAACACAAATCATTAAAAACTTGGGTTACCTCCCAAGAAGTGCCTTAGTTAACGTCGTGGCATGGCGCACGTACCCATTCAAGCTTCATTCTTGGGGTTTGTCATAGTGTTACTAGGCAACCCCCCTTGTAGTCTTGGGTTAAGATGCGAAGAAACTTGACCCATTTGGGTCTGCAACTTCTTGATAGAGATGGAATGAGAGGTCACCGTCTGGTTGAGAGTCCATACATCTTTCTTCATTTCCTTTAAAACTTTATCAGACCCTTCAACCTAGTTGAGGATGCGTGAGAGCATATCCTCAGTCCGGCGACCCTCAGAATCTTTGGGCTTTTGACGCTCATGGGGAGAAACATACTTATCATTTTCCCCTTCTCTCCTTCTCTTTCCTTCCAAGTGGTGTTACGATCACGCCAATATCTATCACGGTCTTTCCGGCCCTCTTCTCTATTCCAACCTTGGTTTTGACCCTGTCTTGGGTAGTTAGCACAACAACCTCCTCTTTGGTTGGCTAGGAAGTTCACTTTCTCATTCTACAACGCTTCAAACTGGGCTTCATCGGGGTTCAATCCACAAACACCCACAACATTTACACTCTTTGTACCAACACCCATGACATTTTTAGCTAAGATGTCCATCTGGGTCATCATCTTTGCCATGTTTTGGTCTCTCTCTTGATATTTTTTTATCTGATCCTTTGTCATTTGAATGTTGAGAGGAGAGACTTGGTCCTCACGAGTATACCACGCCATGTTAATCTTCGTCATGCAGTCGAGGAGTTGTAAAGCTACTTCATAGGGCTATTGCATTATACCTCCAGGAACGTGTTGGTCAGCAACTCATTTGTTCACCGAGTCAAGACTTCTATAAAAGTATTTCAGTAGCAATTTGTTAGGCAATCCGTGAGTTGGGCATTGCACCAATAGCTTCTTGAACCTCGACCGTATCTCCTGGATTGGCTCACCCTCCAAGCGCTTGAAACTTTGGATATTATCCCAAAGATTCACCATCTTCGTATGAGGGAAAAATCACACTTGGAATGCATTAATAAGCTCTTCCCACGAAGTGATGGAATCTCTTGGTAGCTTTGACAACGCGATTCCATCAGAGAAAATGGCAAAAACCTCAACCAGACCGATTCTTGTGGTATGTTCTTGAAGGAAAACGGTCCACAGATATCAACAAAATTTCTAATATGCTCATAGGGATCCTCATGAGCCAAACCTCCAAACAAACCCTTCAGTTGAAGGAGCTGAAGCATGGTGATTGTAATGTTGAACACAACGTTCCCTTCAACTGGAGGTAAACGAATGGCCCCAACACCACCCATTTGGACTAGATTCATTGATGTTTGGGTCATTGACATCATTGAGGTTCCCGATATCATCTTGGTGGCTGACTTGGCTACCATTGCTACCATTTACACTCATTATCTTTGTTTAACAAGCAACACAAAAAACCAAAAACAAAAATAAGTCGATTCAACTATTACTAAAATGAACACAATTAAACTTCACCAAAAGAATTTCAAACAACACCACTCCTCGGAAGCGGCGCCATTTTGATTTGATATTTCAAGCACACCACATCTAATTCTAGGCGAAAACAATCGTAAATCAGTATGAAACCCAATTAAATGAGTTGGGGTTGAATCCCACAGGGAGCGATACGTGTCTTAAATTCAATTAGGAAGTATAAATGTGGTCAAATCATCCATAGGAATATAAATTATCGATTAAAGACATATTCAAGTAAAAGGGGTGTCACAAATGTCAAATGGGGGTTTTTGGTTTTGATTATCAACTAATAGCAATCACAAACACTAAGAGTTAACAATAATGAGACGAATTCTTGGGATGTGATCGATTGTAGGAAAATATAGACATATGGATAACTGAAACTATTAGTAAATAGCTAGATATTAGTGAGTAGGCTAGACTATAAATGAGATAATTTTTTCTCGAACATTTACCCCAAATCAGGTGATTTTTTTGAAACATCAACAAGCATGAAAATTAAGAGTAGCCCACACCTTAATCCATTCACTCTCTCGAGCTAAATGTGTGGGATTGGGTTTAGGATTTACTCTCTTGAGCTAAACCCAGAGCAACCCAATACCCACAAACCATTAATCAAAAATCTTAGTTCTAAAACCTCTCTCTCTCGAGCAAGCCAAGAACACAAACATAGAACTGCATTTGCAACTACAATTCTAAAATTAAACCACAATTAATGATTAAACTCACTTTTAAATAGAATTTAAACTAATAATTAGCAATACCCATAAGCCTTATCAGCCCATAATCACATGATCACACCACAAGAATTGGGGTTTTAGCTAGACATTATAAAAAGGAAAAAACAGTTACCAAATTGATTATCCATCAACAGGGTAAGAGTGATTTCATCCTTACAATGCTCCAATTTGATGAATTTCAAAGACCCGCTTCTAAATTCTCAAAAATGAATTTATTCAATCCTTCAAAGCTAAGGAAAACTCTAGATAAAACTGTAAAAATTATTCAAAGACTCAAAAAGATTTTTCAAAAGATACTAAACTAAATGTTCAATAACGTACTTAATAGTCTCCAAATTACTACGAATAGGCATTTGACAAAGTAAGTCAGGATCGCCGATCTACTGGGCGTGCTGCCCTTTGACCTCCTCCATCACCTTGACGTTCAACATCCTTGGGTTTTGTAACATTGGGCGATACATCACAGCATTGCGAAACTATTTGGTGATGCGCCGACTGCTCCTTCTTGTCGCCGATTTGGTTTCTTCCCTCAATCTGGCACACCCAACTTTAGGCGGTTGAACTTGCTACTCGATGATTTGCCAAACGGTCTTGGCAATCACCAAGCTCGCCTTTCTTTAATTCTTCAGTTTATTTTGTTCCTTTTTGCATGTTAGTGTCCTTTCTTTGTTGCAGAATCCATTTACCTAAAATTAAGGATTTTTAATCAGTTTATGGCTCAAATCAAGCATTTGAGGACACTGAATCTATATAAACGAAGCCCTAAATGAGTCCAAAATCTTGGACTCATCAATGAGTTGCATTCATGATGGGATTTTATTCTTGAGTCTTTTTTGCTAGAACCATGCTTAGAATCTTATTCGAGGATGAATGATCCCATGGGGTAGATAATATAACACCCCGGATTTGTAAGAGATAAAACGACAGTTTTTTGTGAAGTTCCAAGTGTCACCCACGAGGGCAAACCACTCCCTGTGGTTGGACCCATACCCGTAGGTGGGATTCATGGATAGGGGACCATGAAAACTGCCTAAGAAAGAACCACGACTAGGACCCACGCCCCGTGGATGGGTCCACGACCCATGGTTAGGGGAATCATCGATGGTCAAAAATCACTGACTACGAACGACGCTTCACCAGGACGCACTGTAGGTCCATCTAAGGCTGGGCACCGGAACGGGTTGTACCGGTACCATTCCGGTCCGTTCCGGTACCATTCCGGTTCGTTCCGGTACCATTCCGGTTCGTTCCGGTACCATTCCGGTTCGTTCCGGTACCATTCCGGTTCGTTCCGGTACCATTCCGGTTCGTTCCGGTACCATTCCGGTTCGTTCCGGTACCATTCCGGTTCGTTCCGGTACCATTCCGGTTCGTTCCGGTACCATTCCGGTTCGTTCCGGTACCATTCCGGTTCGTTCCGGTACCATTCCGGTTCGTTCCGGTACCATTCCGGTTCGTTCCGGT
>NW_006239001.1:591963-595633 GCF_000226075.1 Solanum tuberosum
AAAATTAAAAAAAATATCTTTAAAATAAACTTAAGTAAAATTATTATAAATTTTAAAACTTAAATACTATAAACTAATATAACTTAGAAAAATAAAAAAAACATTCGTATTTTCGTAATTCAAAATAACTCAAAAAAAATAATTTTTTTTTTAAAATAGTTATATGTGCCGTCCCGTTTATCCCATCCCGTTCCGTTCCGGTCCATTCCGGTCCGTCCCGGTTCTATCCCGGTATATAGTGGGACGGGACGGAACCGAGCCTCCATCCCGGTAGTTCCGGTCCGGTTCATCCCGGTACCGGTCAACAACCCGGTCAAACCGTCCCGTTCCGGTCCGGTTCCGGTTCATTCCGGTCCGGTGGTCCCATTCCGGTCCGGTGCCCAGCCTTAGGTCCATCCACGGTTCGTCAATTGCGGTCTCATGGTCAGCATGGATAGTTATTTTTGAGGACTTAGGGGTCATTTCTGGTTTTAATTAAATTGAAGTGGTGTCATTTTTCCTAAGTCTAAAACACCTATAAAAGTATATTTAACCCCCAAAATCCCGCACTCAAGTTATTCTCTCAGAACCCAAAAGAAAACCCAAAACTTCTCTCAAATATTCTCTCTCTCTAGAAGTTGGAAGAAGAAGGAAGAAATTGGAGCTAGGTCAAGGTCAAGTCTCCCAATCTTTAAGATTTGGAGGGAATTGTGACTAAGGTATGATGGATTTTAATCCATGGGATCCTTCCTCCGATGGAGTCCCCTAGGATTCCACAATTTGAAGAAGAATTTTCCCAATTCTAGTTAGGGTTTCTTCCAATGTTGTGGGTTATGATGAATGCTGATCCAATTGAGTGGATTGTGATTGTTTATAATTTAATTGATCGAATTACATGTTTTTAGGATTAAATTAAATGTACCCATGCCTATCCTATGATTTTAGGGTTGAATTAATATAGTTGGGTTTGATGCCATGAGAGGGAATCTCTATGGGTTAGATATATCCTTATAGTATTGATGAATTATGATTAGAATTGCTTGAGATTAAAGCATATATGATGAGTATAATATTAATTTCTTGAGAGTAAAGCATATATGATGATCATGAGATTTAGTGCTTTGAGAGTAAAGCCTAAAATATGAATGGTTGATTGTTGATGTTGTAGTATGGAAGGGATACTTCCAATAATGAATTGATAAGCATGATTGGATGATTGTGAAAGGTCTAATCACATGAATGATTCTAGATTTAACAGATTGCTCACCTAAAATGAATATAGACTAAAATGTTTAATGAATGATGAGGCTAGAGGTGACTACCCATGACCTCCATGTGTTAAGAATATGAGGCGATTCCCATACTCCTTAGAATTGAACAAGAGGTGATTCCCCACATTCCTACTATGATGAATGGACATGGAGGCGAGTACCCGTGCTCCTAATGAAATGATGTGGAGATGAGTACCCGTGTCATATGATGAGATTGTGGAGGCGAGTACCCAAGATTTAAAAGTAAGTAAGGCAAGAGGCGAATACCCATTAGCCTTTATAGACTAGGCGTTGAGGCGAATCCCCAAGTCCTTAAAAGTAAGTATGACTAATATTATTATTTTATGAAGTTGATTTGCTTGGACTGTTACTAGATATGCCTTCCATGATGTAACCTTGACTAGAGGCGGATGACATATGTTTTGGCTAAGGTTAAGTGAGATTACCTAAGGGAGTATTCCTCTTTAAACTATGATGCTTATTATGTCTTGATTATGCTTATGCCTTATGTATTATGTTGACTAATTCATATGATTATGTTTTTTATGCTAGCCATCACATTTAGTACTTTATTGTACTAACGCATACTCTTGCCTGCATTCTTATCAAATGTAGGGTCCGGCAACATTGATTCTCACACTCATGGCTAGATTCGTTGTTGATCAAGGAAGTGAAGTTATGGTGAGTCCTCATTAGGTTAGAGGATGTGATTGCCATTTTCTTTTATGCTTTACTTTTAGTTTCTTGGACTATTGTATGGGCTGTGACACAAGACTTTATTCTTCTTGTTTAGATGGTTTGAGACAATGTTGTTAGACTTCCGCTCATTTTATAAAAGACTTTGAATGTATTGAAAAGTTTTAAATTCCCTCTCATTTCTATTACTTTATGTTATGATATTTTAAGTATCTTGTATGTGGCCTCTCGGGGTCTTATACGCCTTCTTACATCTAGCGGTTACCCCTAGGTCATGACAAGGAGCTTCCATCTCAATAGATTTCTTCTAGAAATTCGACCTTTCTAGCAGGGGAGCATCCATCTCAATATAATATCCATTCGGTGCTAAGCACAAATCCCACGAAGTATTTATTAAGTCATAACTTGTTTCATGTCTCATGGAAGGATGTCCTTAACACTCCATCTTAGTTCATTATGATAGCTCAATCGATCATGCATGAGAAAACCTTTTACCGTCCATGTCTGTGTAAGTATTACATTCAATTAGGTGAGAAAGTCATTCAACCTTAGAATCTTCATTATGTGAGAAAACCTCTCACATCATGTTTATTATATGTTCATGAGATAATCCTTTTAATCAACACAACAACATTATCATAATCATTGACACTTTACTCTCAAAGTATCCTTACAACATTTACATAGATTTCATAACAACATACATAATCTCATTCTTTACTCTTTCAAGGTTCATAACCCACTTTCAATCATCACATCTAGAATTCAAGCATTAGACATGAATTTCATTATAAATCATGTGATTCTATAAAATTCCTCTTTCATCAACAAAGAAACACATTATAAGATCACAGTTGAGAAATATAGGGGTTTCATGGGTTCTTGGGGATACATGATACCATTTTTTGTGGGTGCGGAATTCAACAGTGCGGAATTGCTTTATTTAATTTTATTTGACCTTTTGGTAGTGTGGTAGGTGAGGAATTCATGACATTTTTGGTAAGTATACCATTTTTGGTAGGTGAGGATAGTGTGGTAGGCGACGAATTCATCTTATGTTTGGCTAAAGATTTTATTATAATATTCTTTTACTAAGTGTCTTAATCTTGATATCTCTTTAATATTATTTATGATATATTCTAGATATAACATATCTTGGGTTCTTAGATACATATATAAATTTTCCTCCATTAATTGTTCTAATAGTTTTATATCTTCCATATATTCTGTCCAGTATCGTAAATATTTGTAGTTCATTTTAATTTGAATTTATTTCTAAATCATACCATTCTATTCTTTCGAGGTCTAAATCATGTAGGTCTAGTTCATACAATAATGCACGTACTATACTACTTACTTTTCCATAATGCACAATAATGCACACTTTACACTTGTCCTATAAATAATGCACCACACCTACCACTTTTAATATGCACATGCATATTACCCTACACTTGTTGACTATTTTACATGATTTACACTAACTTTCTTACAAATGTACCTAATAATTTACAATAATAGTATTATTCACTATTTGCTTTTGGCCAAATATATCTTCTTTGCCTTATCTCTTTAGTTGTCTTTATCTTCTTTGTCCCTATCTTCTTTGTCTTGACTTTATTCTAGCTGAACATCGGGAATCACGTTGTCTTCTCCATTACATTTTGAACATAGATGATCAGGGTATTTGTGTCCAATTAGCTTGCAATATCTGGTTAATAGTT
>NW_006239001.1:595740-596857 GCF_000226075.1 Solanum tuberosum
TATAATAGTTGATATATCAATTATTCTTTTATTGGCATAAAAACTTGGTATCTCTATTTTTTGTATTTCTTCCTATTGTCCAATATCTTCAGGTATAATTATATCTTTGGTTAGTCCTATTTTAATAACTTGAATTGGGGGTTTTATCTCTTCGTATAATATCTCCGCTGGTGTTGTATAAAACTTTACATAGAATAAATTTTCCTTGGTAACTCTTTTATATGTGATGAATGTCTTGTGTAGTTCTGGTATTCCATTTATTTCTTCTCTGTCGTATGTGTATACGGTATTTAATAGTCCATAATTGTAACATGTCCTTACTAAATTGGCGTTAGTTTTTGGCTGTGCGATTAGCTTGTTATAACCTTGTAATTTTGGGTTAGGTAGTCTTGACTTGGTTCATTGGTTGTAGTGGATCTAGGATTACGGTTTAAATAGGTTTGGATTTTGTATATATTTTCAATATATGTTCTCGTGACATGGTTATATAATTTTTTCTCATTTTGTAGGCTAACTGCATAAGTAGAGGTTTGTGGTTCCATAGTCAATGTGTTTCTTGGCATTCTTGGAGTAAATGGTTTTTCAAATAGCTGGTTTAAGTTTGCATTCTTATGCTGTTTTTCACTAACTTGTTTACTTGTACCTGCAGCTATATTTAAACAAACATTATGGGTTTTTAAGGTGTTTCCCAACGTCACCTTTTAGCTCTGGATTTTTAAAGTCTTTCGATTGACTTAGCTCCGCATTTTAACAGTCATGCTGCTGACCTGTATTAGCTTTAGACTTCAGATTATCTTCATTAGTCTTTAGATTTTGTATCTCATTGTCCATACTGTCCACTTTTATACAAAGTGTAGTAATGGCTTTGAGTATATCTTCAATTGTATTTTCTTTCTCAGTCTGAGTAACCTTGCCTTGATAAGTAATCTGCAATAACATTCTTACTAGTTTTTATTACTTCAATAGTAAATGTAAAATTTAATATATTTAATACCAATCTTCTCATTTCTAACGAATCAGAGGATATATTAAACCAACAATGATATGAAATAGACCTACATGATTTAGACATCGAAAGAATAGAATGGTATGATTTAGAAATAAATTCAGATTAAAA
>NW_006239001.1:597257-597421 GCF_000226075.1 Solanum tuberosum
ACTAGTCCTAGGAATGATTGTAATTTCTTTTTCGCATCTAGTTGTTCATTTGAGTTAATTATTTTTTGTACTATATGTGTTTGCATTTTTATTCCGTTTTAACCTATTTGTATTCCTAAGAATTCTATTTGCTTTTTCATTATATCTGCTTTCTTTTTACTTAG
>NW_006239001.1:597698-599047 GCF_000226075.1 Solanum tuberosum
TTTAATGGTTTTTGGGTTATTATGCTATTATTATCAATTAGCTCAATTTTTATTTTTTATTTTATTTTTTCCCATCCTTGTAAAGGGTCTTCATTATATAATAATTCTAACTTATCTTGGATTATTTTTACTTTATCTATAGAGAATATAATTAATTCTATCTTAGGGTCTTCTTCTTTTATATTTTCTAATTTTTGTGTAGTTTTTTCACTTCCTTTTATCCATTCTGTTGTTTTTCGTTTTTTGTTATTTACTCTTTTTGCTCCTATTTTTTGTTTACACGGTGTTGTGAACCACCAGTGTTTTTGTTATCTTATGTGGGTATAATTTTTCTAAAAATGGCATTCCTAATAGCATATCTTTTGTACTCAATTCAAAGTTATATATTTCCTCTATAGTTAATAGCTTAGCCCATAATTGTATTTTTATATTTTTTGCCTTATATGTGATCATGCTTCCTTCATTGTTAAATTCTGTTACTACTATCGGTGTTTTAAATTTTTCCCATTTATCTTTTGGTAAACAATTGTATTTATATATATTAGCTTCTGCTCCCGTATCTATCATTAGTGTCTAATATCTGTTGTAATATCCCTCTATTATTATCTTTGCAAGTATATATATTTTCATTATTTTTATCACACTTAAAGTTTTTTTTTATTATTACTCTTTTATTTTCATAATTTATTGTCAACTGTTTGTCTTCTAGATTATATGGTTTTACTTGTTCTAGCCATTTTTATTCCTAAAGTGATATTTTTATCTCCTTGATATATTTTAAATTTTATTACTATTGGTACTCCTCCAATGATTATTTCATTTTCTGTAGTTTCTTCGGTATATATTAATGCTTTTTGGTAGTTCGGGGAATAATTGTTCAGCAGTTATTATTTCATCTTCCGTCACTAATTCTCTTGTAATATAGTTTTCTTCTTGTCATGTATTTATTAATATTAAATAATTTCGTTGTTCCATTACTCCCGTTATGTAGTAATGATGTGATTTTATTTCTTCTTCCATTGATTTTTGTGGAGTTTCATCTATTCTTCTTGAGGTACTTATTTTTTATGATATTTGTGGTATTTCTCGGTTTGTGTTTATTCTTTTTTATGTGCTTAATCTTTCTTTTACTATTTCTAAATCTTCTTCTATGTCAATCTCATATAACTATAGTCATTATTATCTATGACTGTGACTATCCTTTCAAAAGGATTTTCTATTTTTATTTTTTTTATTTTATTTTTTCCTATTATTTTATGTTTTGTTGTTAAAACGTATAAGTTTTTACATCTAGCTGTAAATATTTTACTTCCTGGGGCTAGTTCTATCGCTTATATTTTCCAATATAA
>NW_006239001.1:599871-600133 GCF_000226075.1 Solanum tuberosum
TCACATAGTTCTATAAACCATCGTTGTAAGAATTTCATTCTAGCTCCTAAGGTATCTGCTATTCCTGCTTTATTCCATCTTTTTATTACTTTTGAATTAAAAGGTTCTGGTAATTTTGTAAGATATAATTTTCTTATTTCTTTACTTTCTTCTGTTCTATATGTTCCTTTATAATAGAATTCTCTAAATGCACATGTATATTCATCTATATAACACATATTACATATTGCTAATTTTGTCATTAGATTTCGGTTTATGATTT
>NW_006239001.1:601071-607556 GCF_000226075.1 Solanum tuberosum
TATAGATTTTTTACAAATTCCTGCAAATATATTACAGTTAAGTCTATTTTGCCTATGTCTCATTTCTTGTCTTTTTGCTATAATTATTTCAGTAAGTTTTTGTCTATATTCGTTATTCTCGTTATTCATTGTGTCTTTAAATATTGAATATATTTATATTCTATTTTAGATATATTATCTATTAATTGATCTAATTTGTCGTTATCAGTTTTTGTGATATTGAATTGTTTATATTCCGGATATAATTTTTTAATTTTCTTCTTATTTTTCTTAACTTCCTACTAGCATGTTTCGTCTTATATTTCTTTCTTATATTTCTTTACAGTCATGCTGCTGACCTGTATTAGCTTTAGACTTCAGATTATCTTCATTAGTCTTTAGCTTTTGTATCTCATTGTCCGTACTGTCCACTTTTATACAAAGTGTAGTAATAGCTTTGAGTATCTCTTCAATCATCAATTCATTCTTATAATAACATAATTCAACCATTAGAACCAAGTTTGAAAGGAACCCAAGAAATTTTAATCAAACCCTAACAATGAGGGATTTCTATCTTTCTTTTGAAATTGGATTTTGAAGGAACTCTATGGATGAAAGATGTCCATGGATGAAAGCTATCATACCTTAATCACAAAGCCCAATGCTAAGCTTCAATGGAGGAATTGAACGTTGACCTTGATCCTAGCTAAACTTCCTTATTCTTTTTCTTCTAGTTTCTAGAGAGAGAATTATTTGAGGGGAGGAAATTTGGGGAAATCTTTTGGGTTTTGGAAAATATGACTTGAATAGGTGAGTTTTAGAGTTAAAAAGACTTAGTAGTTCAAGAATTAGTCAAAACGGCCTAACCTTGGATTAAAACCAGAAAAGACCAATTAACCCTCAACTAAAAGTGACCTACCCAGGGACCATGTGAGGTCCCACGAGCCAATGTCATGACTATGAGTCGTGGTCCCCTTTGTGGACCTTGAGGCAGTGGCTTGGCAAAGGTACCCTTAATCCCTCAAATCTAAGTCACCTCCACAGATGGTTCCACGAGCCGTGGTCCTTGAGGCAGTGGCTAAGCCATCCTCTCCTCAATTCTTACACACGCAACTTCCCTCCACAAGCCTACCCACGAGCCGCGGTCTTCACCACGAGCCGTGAAGTGACTCGAGAAGAGGACACTATTTTGGAGAGCTTGGGGAGGCTACTGCCTAGCCTACCACAAGCTACACCAAGGTTCGTGCTCTTCACTACAAGTCGTGGTGGTGGTCTAGGTTTCTTGGGCAGTGTCTATGGGATAGTGGACTTCCCTAGTCCTCAACCTTGGCCCATGCCCACTTACATTGCTCTAACCCTCATGTTTAGCTCTAGTTTAGCCTACTAGTTTCCGGGCGGGGTGTCAAACCCTTCTTGGCACCTTTTGAGCCTATCCTTTTCTTGGAGGAAACTTGATCAACTTTGACCTCTTTATCCCCATCACCCATAACCTTCATGAAGTATTGGTTCGTTTGAATAGCCAACTTAAGCCAAAAGCCTAAGTTGGGGGTGTGGTGAAAAAGAAGGAAAGTCAAGAAGTGTGAAAAATTCCCCCTTGAAGGATTGTTTTGAAAAAGATGGAACCCCTCCATGTAAAAAAAAGAGAGAAAAGAAAAGAAAAAGACTGAAAAGGAGCAAAAGTTGTGAAACAAAGTGTGCGAGAATAGTAAAAAACAATGGGGTATCCAGGTATTCATGTTGAGTTGAATAATGGGGTGGATTATGAACATGTTTGAATGTGAAAGAGAAGGAGAAAACTGATTTTCAAGCCATCCTTCATGAAAGTAGAAGCCACTAAGCCTAAATAACCATACCTTTACCCTAAACTCCATTACAAGCCTCAAAAAGACTTGTGTGATCTTTGGTCAGCTGAATTGAAAGTTGATTGGAAAATAAGGGCAAGTCTATAGGTGGAGTCATGCATGTATTCATCTTTTTAAGTGTGAGAGTTGTATGTGAATGCAGGACCATAAATTTTTGAGGAATTTTGGTAATATGGAATCTTCTTTGTTGTGAGGGCATTTAAGTACCTTTGTTGAGTTTGAACTTGCATTTGAAGCAAGCATTGTGGGCTTGAGTACAGTTAATAATGATGAGTCACAATTTGAATCTTTGAGTGCACAATTGAGCCATTACATGTGTAGTTTGAAACATTTTTGTGCATTCATGTTGAGTCTTAAGCAGCACTGTTTGTAGACATCCTTGTTGAACTGATTGATCTTGAGTTTTACTTGACAACAAGCAAAAGCTTAAGTTGGGGGTGTTGATGAGTCTGAGATTTGGATTCATTTAGGGATTTGTTTTTATAGTTTTAGTGTCCTCAAATCCCTAATTTTTTCTATAAACAAATGTTAAAGCATTGATTTTCAGGTATGTAGACTAAGGAGCAAGGCAAGGACACTACCAGGCAAAAACAAGTAAACAAGCTGAAAAAGAGAAGAAAAGTGATCCTGGTGATCTCTATGACCACTCAACGAACTGCCGGAGTGGCTTTTTTTCCCGCCCAAAGTTCCAACTTTGCCAACCCTAGGGAAGAACCAACTTGGCGACAAAAAATGGGTAGTCGACGAATCACCGAATGACTCCGCGATGGCAACCTTGATCGCCTAAAGTCACATAACCCTGGAGACAGATGGCTAATGAAAATCGACGATGGATTGGAGCAAAGGACGGATTGCCGACCTGTTGGTTGAGGCCCGACTTATTTCGTCCAATGGCTTTTCAGGCCAAAAATTGGGCAGCTATAAATTGGAATTTTAAAATGAAACTAAAAAAAAAAGTTTCCAGTTCCCCTTGAGAGTTTTGATCACCAAGTTTGAGAGTTAGAGTTTTCTCTTAGTTTTTGAGTTCCCATTGTAGACTTTGAGTATTTCTAAGTTAACTTTCAGGATTTGCAAGTGAATTTTTGAATTTATTCAATTTGGACCATTGTAAAGACTTGAGAACATTTACCTAGATCATGGCTAATGTATTTGGTCATCATTTTTCTCTTTTCATGATGTGTAACTGAAACCCCAATTTGTGGGTTGTGATCATGTGTTTATTTGTCTAATTATATTATGGGTATTGTTGTTTAATGATGAAATTGTTTTTTTATTGTGGGTTTGATCATTAGGTATGTTTTAATCTATGGATTGTAGTTGCTAATGCAATTCTAGCATAGAGTTCTTTGCTTGCTTGCAAGAGAAGTTTTGGAACCAAAAGTTTTCATTAATAATTGTAGGTATTGGGTTGATATGGGTTTAACTCAAGAGAGTAAATCCTAAACTCAATCCTACCTATCTAGCTCGAGAGACTAGATACATTAAGGTTGTGGGTTGTTTATCTTGTCAAGCATGTCGAGATTCGAAAGAACTCACCTGAAACGTAATAGTTGTTCACAAGAAAACTATTGCACTTATATCTTAGCCTATCCAAAATGATTCAGAAAATTATTGTTATATTTCAATTACCCATATAGCTTAATTAACTTATAATCGATCACATTCCGAGAATTCCTCGTAATATTGTCGTTTCCCTTGTTTTCTTACTTGTTTTAGCTGTTAATTAAAAATCAAAACCCCCCATTTGACATTCGTTGTCACCACCTTTTACTTGTTTGTATGTTTTCAACAATTTCAATTCCTATAACCGCTTCGACCACTTTATAACTTCATAATTGAATTTAAACATGTACCGCTCCCTGTGGGTTCGACCCCAACTCTTTGTTGGGTTTATACTAGTTAACGATCATCTACACCTAGAATCAGATGAGGTGTATTTGAGACATTAATCAGCATATTGAAAATGACTAAGTAAAACTTTACTATGTGGAAGCTAAAAACAGTGGATATCTGAAACAGGGAAAAACCCAACTAGTCTAAATATATAAGATATATTAATAAGAGTTTAGTGATGACTGAAACAACATTTAACAACACGAGCTGAATCTAATACTATTTTTTAAAAGCCTCTACTAAATTAAGTTGTTCGGACATGCCCCTAGATAATTCTAACAAAAATGAAAATTAGAAATAAGGACTAAAATATAAAGCGTGTCTATTGTCCTAGAAGTATGAGGACTCACCACTGAAGCTAATGAAGTCGTATCGAGAATCAATCTAAGCGTGATTTGGATGTTTAGTGCCTGAACCTACAACATACAATGATGTAGCGCAAAGTATGCGTCAGGACTTGGACTGTACTAAGCATTGAGGATATAGATATGCTAAGTTGAACAAAGTATATAAGTAGAACAATGCATAATTTAGCAATGATATAATTTGAACAAGTATTTAGATATGTACTGAAGTATAACTGAAAGATAAACTGAATGCAATGACTAAGTACTAATCATGAAGATAACATGCTCAACAGTATACTGTAAAAATCTGCTAAAAACCTTGTCAATGCACTAAGAGTCTCACTATGGGAGCTAATATTAACTAACATATACCACATTAGCTAAGCATGGAGTCCGGTGTATACGCCCCATCGAGAGGACCCAATATACCTTGCCAGAGGTATAGAGGCATGACTTTGGTGTGATCACTAAAACTGATGCCTAACAGAGGGGACTTATAAACCAATGCGGGCATGTAGTATGCTGTACCCTAGCCCATCTCAGAGCTAAGTCTACTCCCATTTGAATATTCATGAAGCTAAAATGCACTAGATAGTGAATAGCTCAAAAACTGATGTGCTAACTTAGAATGCAACATATTTATACTGAGAGTATAGCATTTAAAATCAGATGCATGAATTTTTGTCTCGTTAGCCTAGCAAAAGTGAAATTCATGAACGAGGACAAATTTACACAAGCAAGGGTTCTAAATTCTTTGCACGGAATTATACTAAATTGTCAAGAAACAAGTTATTTAGATCAAAGAAACAATAATCATAAAAAATCTTTAAAATCTAGAAACCTTAGGTTTGAAGAAGTTATGAGTATCTGAAGAACTAACTGAGTTCTAGGGATCTAATGGGTGAAAGGAACCCAGTAGTGAAATCCCACATGCCTGGTGACAAAATCTACGGATAAATCATTTGATTTTGGGGCAGAACTTTGAAGAACACTGCTACTTATTCTTGAAAGAATTTGGAATCTCATTTTTTGTCATGCCTCGAGGCTACCCCCTGGGCGTAAACACGGGACCTAGGATCGATTGACCCTAAGTTAACCCTGAGCTGGCATATCATAAGCATACTAAAAGATTACTGAATAAATATACTATGCAGATGCTTAAACTATGATAACTAAAAGTGGGGAATACCCAATACTAATCTGAATATACAAAAGACTATGAGTTTAATAACAACTGGAGGATCAAACTCAAAACAAAAACTGAATGTAGTACTATGTCTGAAAATGCCTCTAACTGACTAAAGTTGTTGGGACATGCCCCCAACTAACTCTAGAAAACTGAAAATTGAATAAAATGACTAAAGTGTAAAGCATGTCTATTGTTCTTGATGGATGAGGACTCACCACTGAAGATGCTAAACTGGATATCAAGAGAAGATCTATGCGTAATCTGGATACTGAGTACTTGAACCTAAATTATAAAAGGATGTAGCGCAAAGTATGTGTCAGTACTTGGAAGGAACTAAGCTTTCAGGATCGAATAATAGTTGAACAAAACATATAAATGAACAAAGCATAAATGAGAAATGACATAATCTAAACATGATGAAAATAGTGATATATACCGAAAACAATTGAATTGAATGCAATGACGAAGTACTGAACATGCTGAGACTGAATACTGAAGTACAACTTAAAGCACTAGAGTCTGACTGTGGGAGCTACTATTAACCGACATAAAACCACGTGAGCTGAACGTGGAGTCTTATGTATACGCCTCATCGAGAGGACCCAATTTACCTTGCCAAGGGTATAAAGGCATGATTATTTGATGTATACGCCCCATTGAGAGGACCCAATATACCTTGCCACGGGTATAAAGGCATGATTGTTCGATGTATACTCCCCATCTAGAGGACCCAAATGCCTTGCAAGGGGTATAAAGGCATGAATGGCATGATCACAAAAAATGATGTCCAACAGAGGGGACTTATAAACCTACAGGGACACGTAGTTCTGCGACTATGAGGGTAAATTGAATACCTAGTCCACTTGGTGCTAAGCCTACTCCCAACTGAATATTTATGTAACATTACATGACTGAAATACTGAATAGCTCAAAATACTAACATGCAGATACTCATACTTGAAAACTGAAACGACCCCAAAAATGCCCGAAAATGTGCTTCGGAAACACCTATAATTGTAATTTCCATATATCTCAAAATCCGTGCATGATTTCGGAAATTCGACTTCATATTCTTATTCAGGGGGTCAAATTGAGTGGGAAATGGGTCTAACCCAAATTTTAGAGCAACCGTATCAAAATCCGAAATTTCCAAGTGAAGCCTTTTTCGAGGGTCTACTTTGGAGGGTCATATCTCCTAGCACACAAATTATTTGG
>NW_006239001.1:615029-620501 GCF_000226075.1 Solanum tuberosum
TGTTGGACAAGTTGTGTATTATGCTTGAGCTTGACTCATCTATGGTATTTATATATCATATCTTCTTTTTTTCTCTTGCTCCCTTAGTCCCGATTTCCCCCTTTGATTATACTTATTGCTTATGGTCATTTTAATTGCTTCCGCGACCAAGGACGTGTAATGATACGCTATGAGGCTTGTTTGGGGTTCCTTCGGGTTCCCCATTCGCCGGTCACGTCTAGGCCCTAGGCTTGGGTCGTGACAAAAACTCTTTCTCAAAAAACAATTCAAAATCATATTATAATATGATCATTAATTATTCGGGAAGTCATATTGCATAAACATGGATGGTATATCTAGATACCATACTGCTCATACATTAATGGCATACTTAATTGTCTTACTAATCATGTCTTAGAAAACACTTTTCTGAAAACTCAGTTTAAGAACTCAAGTGTTGGCTTTAAAAGGATTCTCAAGATTTATAACACAAAATAGGGTTCATGATGAAATATACTGATAATGTGACGTTCGAAACTAGAGCATGCATATTTGTTCAACTGACCTAGCATGTGTAATTCGTGAACTAAGAGAATCTACACAACTAGGGTTCTGAGTTTCATGCAAAGAACTAAGAAACGATTCTACGAAACATGATAATCTGATTAGGAATACTCTAACAGCTAATTCACAACTAATATATAAGGTTTTAGAAACCCTATGTCTAAGAAAGATATAGGAATCAAGAATCTGACTGAATTGTAGGGACCAGTGGATGAAAGGAATCCACCAGTGAAATCCCACATACCTGGTGACAAAATTCACGGAGATTTGGGTCGTAACGAAGAAACCCACCTACAGTCTGTGGTCCTACTTATGGTCTATTGGGTATTGGCACCAAATTTTCTGAAAACTAGTTTTTTTTCGTTTTAAGATCCGAGGTGTTACATTCTCTTCATTTCATTCTAACATAGATGATTTTTGGATAAGGAAGGTTCTAGGTATGTTTGACTAGATTATTAGGCCTAGACTGAGTAAAATGATGAAGTTTAGGCATCAAATGACGTAGTATAAGTTCCTAAAGCATAGAGGAATAGACAAAAATGACCCTGACTTAAAGCTGACAAAGTGCCACTCACAAGGGGACTGACGGGCCATCTCTTGAACCACTGCTCGTCAACTAGGTCGTGTTTGCTGCTCGACTCGATAGGGCTTCAATAAAATGAGCATAACATTTTACTCTGAGATTGAATTTTAGCAAACTCGGTGGCGTTGGAAAGAGGATTAAATTATCTTTAATTTGATATGTCATGGGTCACCTTATTGGTTTTGTGCTAAAATATATGACCATTTGAATTCTACCCAAAAGTTATTTTTTCTCTAAATAGTTGATGACACTGACTTACGACCAGACCTAATGTCTGTAGGTCCAACCACAGACTGTACTTGTCGGCCATGGGTTGGATTAGATACCCCTATGTCTTTAACCCAACGAAAAGACCTTACCATGGTCCATTTTCTGACACACGATCCATCAGTGGCTTGTGTTGATCTTGACACCATATCCTGAAAGCTGCATTATTTTTCATCTTCTCGAATCTGAGGTGTTACAATATCTCCTCCTTGAGAATATTCATCTTCGAATGAAGTTTAACCAATCTGAGTGTGGAGGGAAGGCTATAATCCCTATTACTGAGTACTACAAACTGATATATAACTGAACTGAGTTCCATGAACATGCATATGTACTGAAAATGCAAGTATAACTGAGGGAGCAAGATAGTGAGACTGAATTACATAAGAGTAACCGAGAGACTGGAGAGGAACTACTACCTCAAGCTGAAATGGAATCAAAAGTAACGAGGTGAGGATAATTGGCCATCATGGCTACTTCTGCTTCCAAAGTAACTCCCTCTACAAACTGGCTCCTCCATAAAACCTTTACTGAAGCGACTTCCTTATTTCTCGACCTATGAACCTGACGGTCAAGAATTTACAACAAATGAATTTCTCATAAATTTTATACCTACATAAATAAGTAGGACATTTAATTAATGTTATTTTTTTTTATAGGTATTAGATTTTAATTTAGTGTAGGGACAAAATGAATATGTTTTTTCTATATTACTAAATATAAAATTTATTTTGTTAATGAAAATTTTTAAATGTATATATATTCACATATTTTCACTTTTTTTGTGAGTTTAAATATACTTATATATATATATATATATAATGCGCGCGCATTAATGAAAATATATATATTATATAAAGTAGCTATAAATAAATAATAAAAATTAAACTAATACAAACTTCAACTGGAGTTATTAGAAGTCATATGAATTTTTTCTTCGTCGAAAATACTGAAATATTAAGAAATAGTAAATAAGTAAAACAAAAGGGCAGTGTTTACACAGTAATAACTATTTTGAAAAAAACTTCCTGACAATGAAAATCACATAAGTAGCATTGACAAATAAAGTCATTATTTTGTCTAGAGCATCAAAAAAAGATATCGTGACAATTCTCTAACTCTTGAGAAATTTAATAATTTTGGGAAAAGATATTCAGAAACATATATCTACATCACAAGAGAAATTGTTCACAAAAATAAATGAATCTATACTACAATAAAAATTAAAATAATACAAACTTCAATTGGCGTTATAACAAGTCATATGAACTTTTCTTCGTCTAAAATATTGTAATATTAAGGATTAATAAAACAAAATGGCAATGTTTATATAGTAATAACTATTTTGATGCAAACTTCTTGACAATCTAAATCGCATAAGTAGCGTTGATAAATAAAGTCATTATTTTATCTTGAGCATCAAAAAAATAATTCGTGACAGTTTTCTAACTCTTGAGAAATTTAATAATTTTGGGAAAAGATATTCAGACACATATATCTACATCACAAGAGAAATTGTTAACAAAAACAAATGAATTTATACAACAATAAAAAATAAATTAATACAAACTTCAACTGACGTTATTACCTAAATAAAGTCATTTTTTTTGTCTTGATCACAAGAGCAATTGTTAAAGAAAACAAATGAATTTATACTACAATAAAAATTAAACTAATACAAACTTCAGCTAGCGTTATTACAAGTCATATGAACATTTCTTCGTCGAAAATACTGAAATATTAAGAAATAGTAAAATAGTAAAACAAAAGGCTATTGTTTACATAATAATAACTATTTTGAAGGAAACTTCCTGACAATATAAATCAGATAAGCAGCATTGACAAATAAAGTCATTCTTTTGTCTTGAACATCAAAAAAACTAATCATGACAATTCTCTAACTCTTGAGAAGTTTAATAATTTTGGGAAAAGATATTCAGAAATATGTATCTACATCACAAGAGAAATTGTTAACAAAAACAAATGAATTATTACTACAATAAAAATTAAACTTATACAAACTTCAACTGGCGTTGTGACAGGTCATATGAAATTTTCTTAGTTGAAAATACAGAAATATTAATAAATAGTAAATCAATAAAACAAAAGGGCAATGTTTATATAGTAATAACTATTTTGAAACAAACTTCCTGACAATCTAAATTACATAAGTAGCATTGATAAATAAAGTCACTCATTTATCTTGGGTATCATAAAATAAATCGTGACAATTCTGTAACTCTTGAGAAGTTTAATAGTTTTGGAAAAAAGATATTCAAAAGCATATATCTATATTGATCATAAGAGAAATTGTTAACAAAAACAAATGAATTAAGACTACAAAAGAATTAAACTAATATAAATTTCAATTGGCATTATTACAAGTCATAAAACTTTTCTTCATCGAAAATACTTAAATATTAAGAAATAGTAAATCAATAAGCAAAAGGACAATGTTTATATAGTAATAACTATTTTGAAGCAAAACTTCCTGACAATCTAAATCACATAAGTAGCATTGATAAATAAAGTCATTTTTTTGTATTGAGCATCAAACAACAAATCGTGACAATTCTGTAACTCTTGAAAAGTTTAATAATTTTTTAACAAGATATTCAGAAGCATATATCTAAATCACAAGAGATGTTGTTGACAAAAATAAATGAATTTAGACTATATCATGTTAACTACATATATTGGAACTTTTCATATACTACAAGAAAAAACGCTCTATAGCGAGGGGAAAACTGGTCCCAAAAAGTAAGATTTTTGTCCCTAAAGGTCAATAGCGACTGGAAAATCTGGTCGCCACCTCGTCCCTATAGTTTCCGCCACTAAAGGACATTAAGGACAAGTTGGACTAGCTGGTCCTTAAATTGTTTTTACGTCACACATTAAATTGTTCTTTAAAATTGTTTTAGGGGCTGTATTTCTAATCCCTAGAGAGATCTCAGCATCACCAAAGATCTAGTTCTAAAAACACTTTTAGGGACTATATTCACTGGTCCCTACATAGAAGATCAATTGGTGCTCAAAGATTTTCACACCAGACTTATTTTCACAAAGTGTGGATCTATACATTTTCTTCAATCTCCTAGTTTTTGAAATTATAATATAATTATTAATGGCAATAACAAACTGCATAGATATAGAACTATCATAATCTGCTTTCACATATATAAATATACACCATAGCACATTAGTCATGTCATTATTCACACAAATACTTCACAGGAAAAAGAAAACTAACATCCTTTGTCAATTAATATTAATATAGATGTCTTGTTGGCTTATTCAACTGCCTAAGCTCTTTGAGTTTATGCACCAGCAATTTCGACGTCTTATAGTGCCAGGTGTAGCAATCTAAATCTTTCGAGCAATCCTAGGTCCAGTTTGTGTCGAGCATATAGAGGAAAATGATCTTCACATAGATTCCAATCTTTTAGGAGTGGAGCAAAGTATCATATTTCCATAGTGTAATATTTAGCAATTGGCAAAGTTCAGACAGAGTACGAATCCCTGGAGCATGCTTTTACACTAAACGTGTTTGCAAGGCAATTAATATACTAATGCAACCCAGTCATTTAATGCCCCTGCAATGGTCACCATATGCATATACCCGTTTTTCATAAGATATGTAAGTAATTTAAGAACATTTTTCGATGCGAAATTCATCTTATTGGTAGGTGAGGAGTTCATGATATTTTTGGTAGTTAGTTAGGTGGGGAATTCATAATATTTTTGGTAGGTATACCAGTTTTGGTAGGTGAGGAATCCATCTTAAAATCATTCATGGTAAAATGTAATAATATTTATTGTAATATTCTTCCGATAGTTGTTTTAATCTGAATATTTCTTTAATATTATTTATGATATATTCTAGATATAACATATCTTGGGTTCTTTGGTACATATATAAATTTTCCTCCATTAATTGTTCTAATAATTTTATATCTTCCATAGATTCTATCCAATATCGTAAATATTCATAGTTCATTTTATTCTGAATTTATTTCTAAATCATACCATTCTATTCTTTCGAGGTCTAAATCATGTAGGTCTATTTCATACCATTCTTG
>NW_006239001.1:620880-622990 GCF_000226075.1 Solanum tuberosum
TTGAACAATATACCTTTGCCTCTTGCTTATCCATGATATCTGAAGTTTTTTCCATTATCTATTAAGTATGAATATCTTAAATATTTTGAGAGTGTTTTTAGAAAATCCTTTTATTGAAGGCTTCAATGCCTGCCTTTTATCTTACATATACCTTCTTTTATATATAAAGGAATTAGTGCACACTAATGCACGTACTATTCTACACACTTACTTTACAATCATCCCTACCCACTACTTTTACACTTGTCTACTCAATAATACACACCACCTACCATACTTTACACTTGTCAATACTACTTTAATAATGCACATGCATATGTTGACTAAATTTACTCTACTAACTTGTACCTAATAATAATAATGTGACTACTACTGTACACTTTAAGACTTTTACATAATAATTTATACCTACTTTTGGCTTTGTGTGGCTTTGTTGGCCAAACACATTTTTGTGCCTTGTTTTATCTCTTTGTCTTTATCTTCTTTGTCTTCTTCTCTTTATCTCATCTCTTTTCCGTCTCTATCTTCTTTTATTTTATTCATTCCAGCTGGACATCGGGGATTACATTATCTTCTCCATTGCATTTTTGAACATATATGATCTGGATATTTGTGTCCAATTAGTTTACAATATTTGGTTAATAGTTCATTTGAGATGAATCCCTTCTTTAATGCTCTGGTAATAGGTTGTTCTTCTGGTTTGAGTAGAGATAATATCCATTTTTGTACTTCGTCCATATCTGCTTGCCTTAGCTCCCTTGAGTTTTGAATATATCATAAGTTGGTCTCGTGAATGATAACTCCATATTGCAATTTCCCCATTTTAGATAATTATTTGCTAGTTCTTGGATAATTGTTGACATACCAATTCTTCTCTTATTAGCATAGAAACTAGGTATCTCAATTTCTTGTATCTCCGGTTGTTGTCTGATATCTTCTGGAATTATCATATCTCTAGTTAATCCTATTTTTACATCTTGTATTATTGGTTTTATTTCATCGTATAGTATTTCTGTCGGGGCCGCATAAAACTTTACATAAAATATATTGCCTTTTTTAACTCTTTTATAGGTTATGAATGCTCTATGTATCTCTGGTATACCACTTAGTTCTTCTCCATCTTATGTATAAACTGTACTTAATAATCCATAGTTGTAACAGGTTTTGACTAAATTTGCTTTAGTTTTTGGTTGAGCTATCAACTTATTATACCGTTGTAATTTTTGGGTTAAATAATTTTGGGTTGGTTCTTTAGTGGTGTTAGATCTGGGATTAAGATTCAAATATGTTTGGAATTTTATGTATATTCCTAATATAGGTTTGTGTGATATGGTTATAGATTTTTTTGTCTTTGTTTAGGCTCTCTGCATACGTTGAGGTTTGTGGTGATATAATCAACGGGTCTTTTGGTATTTTTGGTGTAAATGGGTTTTTCAAATATTTTGTTTAGATTAGTGCTCGTATATTGTTTCCTAACTGTTTTGCTTGTACCTGCAACTGCATTGAAATAATCATTATGGGTTTTTTGGAGTATCCCAACATCTCCTTCTAGCTCTGGATGTTTAGTGTCTTCCGATTGACATATCTCTGCATGTTTACAGTCATGCGACTGACTTATAGCTTTGGACTTTAGTTTTTGTATCTCATTGTCCATACTATCCACTTTGGTACAAAGTGTAGTAATGGCTTTGAGTATATCTTCAATTGTATTTTCTTTTTCAGTCTGAGTAGCTCTATCTTGATAAGTAATTTGCAATAACATTCTTATCAGTTTTTATTACTTCAATAGTAAATGTAAAATTTAATATATTTAATACCAATCTTCTCATTTCTTTAGTAGTTACCGAATCTTGTATTTTTTTTGTTAGCCACCATTTTACTTGTGTATTATCGGTCCTTATAATAAATTTGTTATATACATATATGGTTCAAATGATAGTAAACATATATACTTTGAATATAATTCTTTCCTATTTATTTCCCATCTTATTTCTGTAGTAGTAAATGTTCATGAATAATATATACAATGATGTTCTATTTTTTCTTTATCATACCTATATTTTAAGACTCCTCCATAACTTTTTTCACTGGCGTCTAATTCTACTATATA
>NW_006239001.1:627515-681658 GCF_000226075.1 Solanum tuberosum
TTTATTTTTAATCCGTCATGGTTTTCATATGTTTTTTCATCTATTGCGTATTCTTCCTTATTCATTTATAGATTGTGTTGAATTTTATATTCTAAACTTTCTATTTGTATTTCTAGATATAAAATGGTTTTTCTTTGTGCTATTATAGATTTTCTACAAGTACCTGCGAATATGTTATTATTAAGTCTATTTTGCTTATGTTCTAATTCTTGTCTTTTCGCTATAGTTATTTCAGTAAGTTTTTCTTTATATTCGTTATTCTCGTTATTCATTGTATCTTTAAATATTGAATATATTTATATTCTATTTTAGATATATTATTATTAATTGATCTAATTTTTCGTTATCAATTTTTGTGATATTAAGTTGTTTATATTCCGGATATAATTTGTTTAATTTTCTTCTTATTTTTCTTAACTTTCTACTAGTATGTTTCTTCCTATGTTTCTTATCATCCATAGCTCTGTTTCTTCCTACTAGTATGTTTCTTCCTATCTACTAGTATGTTTCTTTCTATGTTTCTTATCATCCATAGCACACACAATCACATAATTGAAACAATATGACAAGATCTAGAACAAATAACATCAGCATGCCCACTATGATCCAACAAATGAAGTATGAAAAGGCATGCATGAGATAGAGAGGTTGTTTCTGATATCACAACATATATAACTTTCTATCAATACAATATGAGTACTTTCTGAAGTTCAATAGTACTAGTGATTTGCAAAATAATGAGTTAGTAAAATAAACAACGAAGTTAAGATAAAATATATGAAAATACCTATTGCCTTGAATGTTTTCATCAAAAACAGCTTAGGAAGATAAATGGGCCACAATGCAGTTCCGGATATGTTTAGAAACACCTCATGGATGATCCAGGACTTTTCTACTACATAGATCTTGTATTTTATCAGAGACACACATATGAATATTGTGTCTCCTCAACTTTCAACCAGTATTTACTTCTATATGCTCGTATTTGGGAGTTGATTCCTAAAAATAATCAACTCAACATATTAAACTAAGTTGCAGCTCCCATAAATATTTAAAATATGTGGAAGTAACTGTTAACTTGTCTTCTACCATAAAAAGACCAAATAGTAGTTTGTAGTTGTTTCAAGTTATTTAATAATTAGCTAAATACATTAAAAGAAATAGGTATGGAAAAAGGTTCCAAAATAACTCACCGTGCAGTAGGTACTTGCCTCAAAACATTTAGGAATGTTGTAGAATGCAATGGGACATAACAGACTACAAGTGTAACATCTAAAAATTCTCAAGCGATATCTTTTCTCCTCAACAATTCGTACTATATGTCCTAAAGAGCTTTGTTTAATTTACAGTTATTATGAGCAACATGTATACATAATTCATAATCTAAGACAGAAGGTTATAAACAAGTGACAACTTACATGGTATTTAAGCTTATCTCATTTTCTTCTATTTAAAAGGCAATGCAACTACTAAATGCTTACTTCCTAACCCTGTCCATCTTCTGTCTCTTCCAACTCTAGATTTATATACTAAGCAAAAAAATAATTATTATATCATCAGAATTATTTTCCTCAAGTACTCTGGGTTAAAGAATATACCCTCTTAGGATAGAACAATTTACTTCATCAAAATAGTTGTACCTCATATTTCGCTAAACTTCGAACTCACTCAACGACAATAAATCACACAAAAAATTTAAATGGAAGAAGAAGAAGAGTAGAAGATTTAAAAAAATTGTGGTTGGAAAATGAGAGGAAACACCTCTATTCATAGTCAACAAAGGGTCATATGAACAAGTGTTTTTTGTGTCTTATCTTAAATGTCTTGACCTTTCCAAGAAATCACAATCTTTTGGAAGAGTCACAACTTATTGGAAAAGTCACAACTCATCGAAAAATCACAACCCTTTGAAAAAAGTCACAACTTATTAGAAAAGTCACAACTCATCGAAAAAGTCACAACCTAAGTTAGGAATATTATAGTAATTTAACATTCAAGTTAGGAGTTCATGCTTGTAAGGTAACTAGCTTTTCGACACGTGATTATCAATTTAAAATTTTAACTGAAGATTTGAATAATATGCGTTGCACAAAATAATATTGCAGATTCTTTTTGAATGTTCAAAGTGGATCATCATATATATATCTTATTCACACGAGCCTATGAAGATGGTCAATGAAAAAATTTATTAGTTAAATGCAGTAATGTATATACTTATTTCAATTTGATGAGGTTTGATCATGTATTTAATCGTATCTCACTAATATTACCTTATAGACGATATTTGTTGTGTATTTCTCTTGTCATCTATCAAGATGTGCTTTGCATGTGTATTCCACTTAATCTTTTTGGATGTCATATGAACATGTGTAGAACAACTACATTTTATTTTTTAGAACTATTTTTGTAGTTTTTATTTTATAAGTTATAACATAATAGATGAAGTTCTTTTTGTTGGCTCTCATATTTGACTATTCGATTGACTGTGTACATAAATCAAAGATAATTATTTGAATGTCAATAGTTAATTGAGAAATGTTTCCTTTTTTTACCAAAAAAATAAAAAAAAATATTCTATCTGTGAAATCATATATATAATCACCTGTTTATCTTCAATCCAACAAAGACATAGTTCATATACTTGTAAAAAAATTCAACTTATTCAACCAAACATGATTCGTCCAAGAAAAAATAGCAACATCATGTTATCACATATATAGGGGTGGGATAATTATATGAAAAATTATTGGTCAAATGTTAATATAAGGAAAGATGAAAGATAGAAATAATTAATGTAATAAACTATCAGAATTCATAATATTATAACTAAAAAGTGCAAAAGACTATAAATAACATTTGCAATAATCTATATATATAAAGGAGAAACATAGAGAAGGTGATGTGACACCTCTCTATGGCCTCCATTCCCATTTATATTTTTTTCTTCTTTTTTTGATTTTTTTCTTCATTTTCTCAATAAATAATTATTTATTAATTTAAAAATTCAATCATATTTATTATTCTAATTATGTCTAATAAGTTACAAAAAACCTCCATCTATTTATCTTCTCTGCTTAAATAATATGACTCTTCAACTTCTTTCTAACTATTGTTATGATTTACCCAATCTATAAATAACAATCATCTTTAGAGATATTCAATGTCCATTTCCATTTTTTCATTCTTTTTTTTTCTTTCATCTTTCCTGTACTTAATAATGTCATGATATGGTTTTCTCTTTGATAAAAATCACACATATATATATATATATATATATTCTTCAAAAATTCATCATAGAGATGTTCACATTAGTTTGGTACAACTTCATCAAAATGAAGAAAGAAACTTAATTATCTTGGAAGATTCATCAAAAGAGATGGTCAAATTAGTATTAAAGTTTAAATGGTTTCCAAATATTTTGAAGATTCATTAATGTATTGTTTTGATTCACTTAATATTATTCTTTTTTTTTTATTTTTTTTATTAGATATCTACTAACACTGTTATGATGCGAATGAATGAAGATGAAAAGTATCACGTTTTTGTTTTTGTGTGTATCTGTTTATCAATTTCTAATTGATATTCTAAATTCTTTTGTCACTGTTGAAAGGTGTAATATTACCTATGGTACATTTCTCATAGCTATTAGATATTATTACCCGTAAGAATATATTATATGGTCTATCATTGTAACGACCTGATTTTCGTCTTTACGGAAAAGTCAGTGGGGAAAGAATTGGGGCCAGAAAAACTTTTTTGTAGTAACTTGGAATTTCCAAATTTGGATAAAATCGTAGTCATTAAGGTGTAGGGAAATCTGGTAACAACTAGGTGAGTTAATTATGTTTTTGATTACATGAGTAGTTAGATAACCCATTAAAGAACCCGTACGACTTTACAAAATTGAATTCGGGCGAGTAGAACTCCCAAAATCGACCTTAGCGTAAAGGGTATTTTCTGAGCGTTGTTGGTTAGAGGTGTGTTGTGAATGGGGATTTTGGAATTCTTTAAATAGCTCACTGGTTCGTGCAAGACACTTCGGCGGGGGTTTTGGCCGCTTTGGCGGGGCCGCTGCAGCGTGGTGAGGGCCACTGTGGCGGGTTCGACGTGACTTAAAGTAGTAAATAATCCCTTAAACAACCTTATTTGGCACTTTTAGATTTTTAGAACAAGCAGAATGAATCCGAAAAGGGAAGGATCAAGTTTCTTAGGGTTTCAAGCATGTTTCGAGGTATGTGATGGTTGTGATTCTATGATTGTGTGATGTATGTTTGTTCTTACTTCATTATGATACATGTATGTATATGAATGTTGCATTATTCATCACACTTGTTCTAAATGAGATAGATGAATGATGATTACCATGAAATCATGACTTAATTGTATGATCTTGATGATATACTTGTGATTGTGATTGTGTTGTGTTGATTGGACCGGTTGCCAAATTTTGGCATAACTGACTGGGATCGGTTGCCACGTTCCGGCATAAATATGGGATCGGTTGCGACATTCTGGCATAAACATTGGATCAGTTGCCACATTTCGACATAAATATGGGATCGACTGCCACGTTCCGACATAAATTTTGGATCGCTTGCCACGTTCCGGCATAAATATGGGATCGATTGCCACATTCCCGCATAAATATGGGATCGGCTGCCACATTCTGGCACACTAACTTGGATCGGGTACCACAAACTGGTATACTAACTATTTGGGTTTGGGTTCCATGAGAGTACAATTAAATTGGGTACTGTGAGAGGACCATTGAATTGTGTTGTGTATCTACTTGTGATGAGTTCGTTCATGTCTGATAATGATTGATATTGGAAGATGATATGTTGCTCTAAATTGGTTCAACTTTGATAAGTGAGAATCGTGAAGTTGTTCATTGTTCGTATATGTTGATGATATTGTATATGTTTGATATGTGCATGTGATTATATTCTTGTATTGACTAATGAATGTTACACTTAATGGGATAGCCGCGTGATCCTACTAGTACACTGTGGTTGTGTACTGATACTGCACTTGCTCTTTCTTTGTTGAGTACTGGCATCTTCAGGTGGCTATTGATAGACGACTATTAAGCATGACCGGATTCAAGGGTGAGCCAGTTGTTCTTTCGCATTAGTTTGGTTAAGTTATTTGTTTAAAACTTGGGGAGTTTATGGGAACTCCATATTTTTATTGTCATTTAAATATGCTTCTGTATCTTTAAATGCCTTAGTTTTCATAAAATTTGTTGGTTGGGGTTGTAGTAATGGTTCTTTCACCGTAGGGTTTGTGTGGGTGCCAATCATGATGGTCTGGGTCGTGACAAAGTTGGTATCAGAGCCCTAGGTTCATTGATCTCATTGTACCAAAATGAGTCTGGTAGAGTCTTGCGGAACGGTACGATGACTTTCGTACTTTTCTTCGAGAGGCTATAGGACTTTAGGAAAGCCTCACTTTTTTCTACTCCTTCATGCTATGACTTGAATCCAATTGGTATCTGGGTGATACAAATTGGTATCTTTCCTCTTTCACTCTACGGTCCGAACTAGAGCAATATAAGTGGTAAACCATCACTAGCAAGAGAGTATATGCGTAGACTACTGATAATTGAATAGGGTAACCATTCGGAACAAGTATCCACTGTCTCAGAAAGATGATATTTTTGATCAAATTGCAAGGTGCATCGGTTTTTCTCTGAGATTGATCTAAGGTCTGATGACCATCAGTTAAAGATTGAGGCGGTTAAGAATTGGGTTCGACCAAGTCCTGTGATTGAAATTAGCAGTTTTGTGGGGCTCACTAGCTACTATAGTCGCTTGTGGTATGAGTTGAGTCCAAGTGGCATCTCAACGAAGTGAACTAGACGTCATGGCCACGACTGAGGGACCACAAGATAAGCAAATTGGAAACTGAGAAGGTTCCAATTGGTATCTGGCCCTAGGGGTGGTGTGAATGCATGGATGATCATGAATGGTCATCCATGGAGCGAAATAATTAATTAAGAATTTGGACTTATCTGTAAATTGTGTCTTGGAAACTTTGAATGCGTGCTTCTGGTTGTCTGATTTAACTGCGAATGTTAAGCTGTAACTGCTTGAATATGATGAGGTGATTATGTGCACAATAAATGTGTGTCTGAACTTTGATATGTACAATATGTTGGCATGGTCTTTGAAGTTATGCAAGTTGTAAATACTTGAGTATCATGAAATTCACTGTGAAAGGAAGATCTTGACTAAGGATCGTGTGAGTATCTGGGTGTATCCTGGGGATGTTTGGGTTGTGATGCTGAATTGACAACAATGAATTGGTTCGTGTATCGTGGGATTGACTGGGTATAGACAATGATTATCCTAGTTATGAAGATTATTCTAAATTGCTAAGTAAAGTTGGGAACCTTTGTGGAATTTAGAAAAGAAATGAACCCCAGAAAAAATTATTGGCAGGGGTTCTGTTTCCGTTATGGCCACTGGGGAGGGATTCTTCTTGCCAAGAGAAAGTCGCCAGTAAGGAAATTTTCCCACCAGAGTGGGATGAGGCGAGGCAGAACCTCAACCTGTCTTCCCTGTTTTCCCCTAGTCACAATTATGGACCCCAAATAGTAGATGAACTAACTGTCACGATCTAATTCATTGTTCATCAATCGAATATAAGTGGTAAAATGTGTTAAATAGTGGAGAACCTGGGCATATGAGGAGGAAATCAGTGAGGTCGTGGAGGTCGGGGAAATGGTAATGCAGGTAGAGGAGTAGTGCAGCAAGGCGAGGAGGTTGCCCGTCAAGACAACAGGGCTAAGTTATATTCTTTTCCGGGTAAGACCAAGTTTGAGGTATGTGATGCAGTGGTCATTAGTGCTTCTCTTGTCTGTGCCCAGATGGCTATTGTTTTGTGTGGCCTGGGTTCTACGAACGTGTTAGTTCAATTGCCTTGGGATTTGATGTGGTTTGTGATATACTTGATGCCCCCATCCATGTTTCTACCCAAGTTGAAGAGTCAGTCATAGTCACCCTTGTATATCGTGTTGTCCTATTGTGTTTATGGAATTTCAAATTTGGGTTGATTTGGTTATACTGGATATGATTGACTTGATAGAATCCTAGGCATGACTTGGTTATCCCCTTATTATACCGGGATTAATTGTAATACTAAGTCGGTAACTCTAGAGATCCCCGGCAGGGAAAGATTAGAGTGGGAAGGGGTGTACAAGCCTAAGCTAGCTAAGGTCATATCCTCTATTCGGGGTAGGAAACTGGTAGGGTATGGTTGTTTGGCTTATTTGGCTCATGTTTGGGAGGTTGAGGTTGAGTCTCCCTCTATTGAGTATGTTCCTGTGGTGTTTGAGTTTAAGGAGCTGTTTCCTACGGATTTACCTAGTATGCCTTCGGATAGAGATATAGATTTCCGCATTGACATGGAAACTGGCACTCGCCCCATTTCCATCCCTCCGTATCGTATGGCTCCAACAGAATTAAGAGAGCTTAAGGCTCAAATCCAAGAGCTTCTTGATAAAGGGTTCATCCATCCTATTGTTTCCAAGTGGGGTGCTCCTGTCTTGTTTGTTAAGAAAGACGGTAGTATGAGGAATGAAAATTTTATCTTAATCCATAAGGGAGTTGATTAATACCAGAATGACAAGCTTATGGATAAAGAAAGTTCCATTGAGTATATTTGGGTGAAGGACATTGAAGATTTTAGTAAGAAAGTGCATACCTAGATTGGGTTAGTCCTTTAAATTTGATGAGTATATCTGAGTTTGAGGTGTAATGTTGATGAAATGTTGGCTTCATAGTGATAGTCAAGGCTAACTGAGTGTAATGGTAATAAGAGTTCGTGATGAATTGTGATGGGATGCAACTATATAATGAGATTGTTGAATAAGCGAATTTTGTATAGTAATTACGACTTGCGAGTATCTAAGGTTGTGGTTTTCTAATATTTGGTGAGTAACGTGGTTGTAAGGAAAGTTTTAAGAGATGATGGGACACCATTTGAATAGAAATTAAAGAGCTAGAGTCATAATGAAGAAAAATGGTGGGATGTAGTACAACCTTTAGAGAGAGGCTAGAGCAAGAATATTTTATTTGATTCTTAAGGCTAAAGAGTTATCTTTAGGAGGAGTAGATAATTGGGGGTTCAGGAGACGCGTTGATTTCATTTGTTTTGTTGTGGCTATGGTAATAGTGTCACAAGTGTGTCAGATTGGTTAAAAACTATCGAAAAAAGACTTGAAAAAGGTGTGTGCGGACATTAGCTTGAGTGTGATGACAAGTGTTTGGTTTTGTTTTTGAGTTTAGTAATGAGTATGATTGAAATTTTAGCGAAATATATGGTAAGATCGATGGAGATGCGATCAATGATAAACGGAGATCCATGAATTACATAAAAACTCTTCAAGGTACAAGCTAATGTTGATAGAGAAAGGGATTGTGTTATATGGTGGAAATTACAATTCAGATTTTTCATTGTGAGTATACATTTGTTGGTGATATATTTTGTCAAGGTATGAATTGCCAAGGTGAGAAATGATCAATTGTATCCGGTATTGAGCATTGAAAGGACTTACACCTGGGGTGAGTCGTAAGTACGACTATTGATTGTTAAGTATCTAAAAAAGGTTTTCATTTAAAAAGTGTTAGTTTATGATGAGTCCACAGTTTGGACTCATTTAGGGCTATATTTTAATAGAATTAGTGTCCTCAAATGCATATTTTGTCTCAATAACTGATGTAAATCCTTAAGTTTCAGGTATTTGGATGGAGAGACAAAGCTTGGACGCTACTAAGCAAAAAGGAACAAAGCGGCTCAAAGAACGGAGAAAAGACTTCATGAGGATCGCCTAAACTATTAGGCGAGTCGCTGAAAGGTACTAAATCCCGCCGAATGTTCTAGTGTGCTGAGCCCTGAAGGAGAAGGTCAAGTCTGCGCTGAAAAGGAGCAGTCGGTGCATCGCCGAGCAGTTCCGTGAAGCAGCACTCTATCGCCCAATGCCTCAAAACGTGATAATGCTGAAGGAAAAAAGCAGAAAGGCGATGTACCAGACGAAATGGTGGATCGCCGAGTGTGTCGGCGATCCTGACTAACTGCACCGAATGGCCCTTCGTAGCACAAATTTTCGAATATTATAAATACTTGTTTAAATTGTTAGCTTAGTATCAGACTTTAGACATAAAATATTATTTTGGAGACTGAGAATATTTCAGTTTTAGTTCTTAGAGTTTTTGGAGACATTGTGCTTGAACTTGAAGATTTGAAGATTTTCAATTCCAAGAAATTTGAAGTGGGTCTCGAAGAATCTTCATCCTAGACTCGTTTAAAGTGAATATAAATCATACCCAACTGACGTCATCTCGATTCAGTATCATTTTCTTCTCTTTTTCTATGTCTAGCTAAAACCCCAATTCTTGGGGTGTGATTTTGTGAATATGGGTTAAATTTACTGTTGGGTGTTGCTTATTGTTGGTATATTCGTTGTTTAAATGTGATTTCATTTAGTAGTTGTGTTTGAACTTAATGAGATTGTAGTTGCAAATATGATTTCACCTTAGTGTTTTTGGTTTATCGAGAGAGAGGTTTTAAAACTAAGACTACTAAATCGATAGCCGGTGGTTATTGGGTCGTTGTGGGTTCAGCTAGAGAGAGTAAATCGTAGGCCCTATCCCACACTTTCAGCTCGAGAGAGTGAATTGGCTAAGGCGGAGGTTGTGCTTTAATGCGGCAAGTCAGTGTTCGAGAGAAACCAAGTTGATTCGGGGTAAGTTGCTTGAGATAGAATTTACCCCCACTAAAGTCTAGCCTAGTTACAAATATTCAGTGATGTACTATCAATAACATTTACTCGATAGTGTATTTTATCCCATATTCCTGTCACATCCCAAGAATCCCGTCTCCCTATACTCCCATTTTTTTGTTTTCACTGTTTTAGTTGTTAATCGACTACAAACCCCCATTAATAATTGATGCCTGCGTCACCCCTTAGATTTAGTATGTTTTTATTCGTTAGTATTTACAGCAATGATTGATTAGAACTTGATTTTACTTTTCTATTAATTCTCTAAACCACTCCCTGTGGGAACGATCCCAACCCTTGGTTGGGTTATATCACTACACGTGATCGTTGACACGTGAACCGAAGTAGTGTCCTAATAAGTGAAGTCAAAATGGCACTTCTGCCGGGGAGTGGTGTTAGTTGAGAATTTGTAGTTAAGTAGGATTTTTGTTCTTGTTAGTCATAGTTTATTTACTTAATTTTTACTTTTGTTTTGCTTGTTTGTGTGAATATTTCAGTAAGTATGAGTGTGAACGGCAACAATGGCAGCCACGTAGGCCATCAAGACGACATCAGAAACCTTATCGATATAAATGAGCCTCATGTTAATGACCCCCATCTCATGGGCGGTATTGGTGCCATTCGCTTGCCTCCAGCCGAAGGGAATGTTGTATTTCACATCATGAGTACCATTGCAACTCTTGCAACTAAAGGGGCATTTTAGTGGATTGGTTCATGAGGACCCTCATGAGTACATTTGAAATTTCGTAGATGTGTGCGGACTATTCTCTTTCAAAAATATATCCCAAGAGTCGGTTCATTTACGATTGTTCTCATTCTCTGTGATGGGAGAAACATGCAAGTGGCTAGCTGAATTGCCACGCGACTCAATCACTTTATGGGAGGAGTTGGTCACCGCATTTAATGTGCGATTTTTCCCTCCCTCAAAGATGATGACTCTTCGGGACAGTATCCAAAGCCTTAAGCGTTTGGAGGGTAAGCCAATTCATGAGACTTGGCCTCGATTCAAGAAGTTGGTGCTCCAATGCCCAACTCATGGCTTGCCTTACAACGTATTGCTGCAATATTTCTACCGGAGCTTAGGCTCGGTGAACAAGGGCGTTGCTGACAAACTTTCTCTTGGAGGTTTGATACAACAGCCTTACGTGATAGCAGCTCAGCTATTGGATGGCATGACTATTGGTACACCCGTGAAGATCAAGTATCCCCTCTCACATTCAAATTGATCAAGGAGCAAATGGAGAAAGATCAAGAGAGGGACCAAAACATGGCCAAGATCATGACACAACTTGACATTTTTTCCAAAAATTTCATGGGAGCTGGTGCTCGGGGTGTCAATATTGTGGGTATCGGGTATGCAAATCCGGAAGAGGCTAAGTTTGATGCTTTGTACAACGAAGAGGTGAACTTCCTAGCCAACCAAGGCATTAATTATCATTCAAACTACTCAAGGCAGGGTGGTAACCAAGGTTGGGCTAGAGATGAAGGTTGAAAAGAGCGTGACTGGCGAGACCGTAATCCTAATTGGAAAAATGGGGAGAAGGATAGGTATGTGCCTCCCCACGAGCGCCAAAAGCCAAAGGATTCGGAGGGTGGTAGGTCTGAGGATATGCTTTCTCGTATCCCTAACAAAGTTGAGGGGTCAGACAAGATCTTGAAAGAGATGAAAGAAGACGTGTCAACCCTTAGCTAGACCGTTACCTCCTATTTAGTAACAATCAAGCAGCTAGAGGCCCAAATGGGTCAGATGTCGTCTCACTTAAATCCGAGACAAAAAAGGGGGTTGCCTAGCAACACCATGGTCAACCCCAAGAATGAGGTTTGAAGGTGGACTTGCGTCATGCCACAACGTTAACTAAGGTGTTGTTTGGGAGGCAACCCAAAACCCCTTATTGCTGTTTATTTGTGTTTTGGTAAAATAATGGTATGTTGTTTGTACAGGTTGAAGTGTGGAAAATGTTAGAAAAATTGCAGGGTGGCGAGCAACAGGTTCAGTTGGCGAGTCGGCGAAGAGGTCGGCGAACCCGACCTATTCCGTCGTTTGACTCAAGACATCTTCAAATTGAAGTCTGTAAAACTCGGTGAGCCAAGGAAATTATTGGCGAATCGTCGACCATGTCAGCTATCTCAACGGAGACCGCCATTGGGACCCTCACACTCACTGGGGTTCTGTAAAACTCTATGAAGTAAGTGATTGCTCGGTAAATCGCCGAGAGGATAGGTGAGCTCGACTAATGTCGCCGAATGGACGAAAAACTGGACGATATAAGGGTGTCCCTTGGACAACCAATCCAACTTAGTTCAATAGGATAACTCTTTAGAATATGTGTTAGAAAACCTTTCACCGTCCATGTCTACATGTAAATCTTAGATTCAATTAGGTGAGAAAGTTTTTCAACCTTACAATGTTCATCATGTGAGAAAAGCTTTGACATCATGTTAATTATGTGTTTATGAGAATAGTCCTACACAACACAACATAAAACATCATCATTTGACACTTTACTCTCAAAGCACCGTTAAAAAATCACATAATCTTAATGAAAAAGTAATGACCCGAGAGCACCCCCTAGCAGTTACATGCGTTTTCGACCTCTTGGAGGTCTTACACAAGCCTTAGCATTCATTCATCGCATAGATAATAAAAATCACTAAGAATTTAAAACTATTATTCAATAAAACAATAAGACCAAGAGTCATCAACATTAGAAAATATCGATACGCAAGCGGAACTACTAAGTCTCTTTAGCCAATCTTAGACAAGAACTTAAAACGTACTAAGGGACACGGCCCTTTACAAATGAAATGAAACTTAAATGTCTATTACAATGACTAAGAAACTTCTAAACATAGTCCTCGAATCTTGAGGACATACCAAGACCTGGAAGAGTGAAGCAATCCAAGCAACTCCAAAGCACAATCTCCTCCAAGTTACCACAACCTACACTTGTAGTAAAATAGAAGAAAAGGGTTAGTACAACACACGTACTAAGTATGAGGATATGTAAAGCAGGCTAAAAAGGACATTTGTTCGGAAGTTATGCTTTCATGCCATTTTGATAAAAATCTCATGAACATCAACATAATAGGCACCTTACAAGTCACAACCAACAATACAAAGTCATATGCTTCACAATACCTCATAAACATACATAACGCATTTACCTTTACCTTCTTGCCTTGGACCTCCACCTTAAGTAACCCTTAAGCAATACCTTTGTGCAATGTATGGGCAAAGTCCCATAGCATCACCCACACACCACCTTAAGGTCACACAAAGTGCACTTACCGTGCATACCTCAACCTTGACCTTTTGATCACATGAAACATATAAGCACATAATCCAACAAGTCACTTCATAACGCTAGAACACTCATCAAATGTCATCCCAAGACTCACCTAACTAAGACATGGTGAGGCTGCCCATACTACCTCTCCATACCACACCCAAGTGATCCTTAAGGCTACACAAGACAAGCTCCATTCGCATCTCAACATAAATCATTCTTTCAACTTAATGCATTTAGACAACTTCATTCACTAATGACATAAGATCATCACAGACATTCAATTCAACATAAGCACTTACATTCACATTAGCATGCTCAAAGACCAACACTTTCATCAATTAGCCCGAAGAGACTCATTCATTCATTTATCATTACTAAGACACACCAAGATCTCCATTAAATGTCTAGATGATGTCCCATTCCACCACCTATCCTATGTAGTACACCCTTAAGAGAGCCTAGTTCATTCATTCATTAATGTGGGGGAAGAGCCTTAACCGACATAGACGATGGAGCTTGACATGGAATCCGGGTAATACCCTTACCGAATGAGGGATCCCCACTTGCCTAAGGTAGAGTCATTCTTTTAGCCTTTACGTGGTAGAGACCACTTGCTAGTCCTATGTGGCGGCATAGTTAAGGGATATAAAGATTACTTGTAAATACCCACATCTCAACTAACGAAGGGGCACCCATCTTCAGGGTTGCTACTAAATACTCACATCTCTCCTAACGAAGGAGTATCCACCCATCTTCATATACTCTCGGTGGTAGACATTACTCCCCCACGGAGTTTGGACATTCATTTCATTCATTCATTTAGGGATAAGGATTGCTACTAACTACTCTCATCTCAACTCACGAAGGAGTACCCATCCTAGCCCAACATTCATTCAGAAACCTCTTGGGTTCAAAGATGAGAAAACCTTTCATCTAGGAACCCCATTCATTTAAAAGGAGTACTTTATGAGACTATCCTTACAATAGAACCAACTTTCATTCATTTGCATTAACTCCCATTCTTTTCATTCATTCTCACATTTTTTCATTCATTATTCACTAGGTGTGAGAAGAGGTAAACAAAGTCTACCTTAACCTCACCTTCATTATAAGTCATTCAAAGAAGAAAACAACCAAGTATAACACATAAGGTCTCTACACAAGGTCACCTTTCATGCTCTTAGACCATACACAAATTCACATCATATCACATTAGCTTCACATAATCAACTTTACCCAAACCAACAATCATCCAACTTTGCCTACAAGGCCATGATCATAACATGCTTATAAAGTAAACACCTCCCCACTTTCAAAGGGATCAAACCTCACAATTCTAACATCTACAACATCTATATATATAATACTAGAATCAAATAATCTATTCACAACTTCATCATCATCATAAACCTTAGGTCACAATTGCCCATTCAAGGCCAACACCCAATATAACACAAATGACCATCAATTTCTCATAAATCAATATAGAACAATACATAAATCAATAGCCCATAACAATCTACACATTAATATCACATTATTAGCACGTAATCAATAGACCCATTTTAGACCCAAAATTAGGGTTTCAAGATATGCAAGGGTTCATGAAGTTTTTGACCTTAAAACTATCAATATTAACATAAAACATCATTTGAAATATTTTCATGCAAGAACCCAAGCTTAGAATTGAAATTGGGGGTTTTTAGTGTTTTTGAAAAACATTGAAATCACTTTGATTTGGCTCTTTGATTGAAAGGAGAATCAAAGATAAAATCCCATACCTTTATGATTAATTTCCTAGGAATTTAAAGAGAAATCAGTAGGAACCCATCCCTTAGCTTGAAGCTTCAAAGATGTCTTCCATGGAATTCTAGAGAGAAAGTTTATTTGAGAGGGAAGGTTCAATTGGAATAATGAGGTCCAACTCTAAGTTTTGGGGTTTAATCCACTTAAAATACCCTAAAATAGGTAGAATAACCATTTATAATAATTCTCCAAAGTAGCCAAACTACCCCTCACTTAGTTGGTTCTTTTTTAACACGTCAAACTTGATTTTTATTTTTGCAGATTTCATCGGGAAACAAATCCGTGACGCGGAGGTGTTCCCATAAGTTTCTAAAAATTAAATTTCGAGACAGAGGAGTCCACGGTGTCTCTGCAATGTGGAGCCACTTTTTGGCCATTGGTGGAGCAGGTCCGCGACGCAGAGCCACTCCCTCCAAGAACAAATACAAGCTGCCTTGGCAGCTTGCTTGGCCAAGGGTTGGGGTCCTCCTCGGAGACCCTTAGGGTGGTCCCGAGGAGTCGTACCCGAACATTTTGACCCTAAATATATTTATTAAGACAATAGGGTCACCTCCACTGATTTTAGACTCCAAACAACACATAAAAACATGGACAACATTCTAGAACACACCAACACATAAAAGACTAGATTCCGAAAGTCTTGGTTGTCCCTTGACGTTTGACTTCCAAACTCTTTAAAACTGACTAAAAAGGCTATTTTTCATTATTTTAACAAGTTATTAATGCATAAAACCCATGTGAGGCTCTACTTTATTCTACTTCATTTTGAGGGGCGTTACAATATCCCTCACTTGGGAACATTCGCCCTCGAATGACACTTCAAATATCATAGAGTACAGACTCTAGGACTAGCAGCCCACAACAAGCATGTAATATCCTTACTACAGCACACATCAAGGAGGAAACATCATCTCCACATAAAAGCAATACAACAAGACATTCATGCAATTCAACGAAGTAGGAATAACATCTACAACACAATATGCACAAACTTCACCATTTCTCATATCTTTGGAGGAACTTCCTTCTCCATAGCATATCATGCTCAACTAGGCATCTCATGAAGCAATTTAAACAATTCTTCATAAATGCATATAAATCATGAGGGACATAATCAAGAAAAACCATTTATTTATTAAAACAAGAATTCAACTAAAATATGCACATCATAAGGAGAATGTGGATACTCAATTCACATAAGACTCCAACATGCAACATGCTACTAAGAACTATTTGTTTCAAGCTTGAATTAGAATAGAAGGAAAAGATAAGGATATCAACAACCTTACTCTACTCAACTCATCATCCCCCACTTAGGGTAAACCCATCTAAGGTTATCATCAAACAACAAAGAAAATTGACTTACCTTCATTTGTTCCCTTATCCTTGTTAGCTTGAAGCATATAGAAACGGTTCCTCTTAAGAGCATTTGGATCCGAGCTATCATGAGCAACTTGATCGGTCTCTTTCCCTTTTGCCTTAAGTGTAGGGCAATCTCTCATCCTATGATCCTTACTCCCACATCCAAAGCAACGATCCGTGCTGGCAATACAGTTCTAAATGTTGCTTTTCACAAGTAGAACACCTAGGCCTCTCAAAAGTAGAAACACCTCCATTCCCTCTTTTGAGGTTTTAGGGTTAGACACCTTATCATCGTTGACCATTGAAGAATCTTGGTTATAGAACCTCTTCTTAGACCTAGATTGGTTTTGTTCATCCGGCCTAGCCTTCTTCATATCTCTATTCATCTTCCTAAGCTTCGTCTCCTCAAGTTGTTGAGCATAAACCATAAGCCTAGTGATATCCATATCATGATGGAGCATGGACGTACGACACTCTTCTTCAACCAAACTGGAAACCCCCATCACAAACTTATTCATTCTAGCCCTAGAATTTGCTACCAAGGTAGGAACATATTTAGAGAGTTGGGTAAACTTGAGAGAGTATTTCTTCACACTCGTATTCCCTTGACGTAGGTTCATGAACTCAACCAACTTTTGTTCCCTCAACTCTAATGGGAAAAACCTATCCAGAAAGGTCTTCTTAAACACTCCCCAATCTATTGGGTTAGCCACTATGGGTCTCTTATCCCTCCATTGCTCAAACCACACTTGAGCTACATCCTTGAGTTGGTAGGAAGCCAACTCCGCCTTTTTCCTAGGAGTCACTGCCATTGCATCCACAATCTTAAACACCTCATCTATAAAGTTTTGTGGGTCCTCCTCTACCTTAGAACCAAAGAAGGTAGGAGGGTTCACCTTTGTGAAATCCCTTAACTTAAGGCCACGGTACTCTCAATAGTATTCACCCTAGGCCTCACATCTCTATTTGCTTGAGTAGTCATGGCACGGGCCAGGGAGAGAAAAGCCTCTCTAATCTCCCCATTAGTCATATCCGGGGGAACCACTAGAACCACATTCTCTTGCCTACCTAAAGGAGCTTGGCCACCTTGCACTCCTTGGGGAGGAACTCCCTCATCATCTACCTTCTCTTCCGCTCTCCAGAGTTAGCCCTTGTTTTCATATCCTATAAACACAAGAGATGGATTAGGAAAAGGACACTTACAGACCGAACTCTAAGGCACAACATCAAGAATAATGAAAGAAAGTGAAACTTCTATCGTCCTATAGCCTCTCGCTAATGGATGTGTCGTGATTCACACCGATGAACAAGACTCTACAAGACGTGGCTTTCAAAACTTTGAACCTAAAAGTAATCTTTAAAATCTTATGCTCTCATACCAAGTTTGTAACGACCCGAGAGCACCCCCTAGCCATTACATGCGTATTCGACCTCTCGGAGGTCTTATACAAGCCTTAGCATTCATTCATCGCATAGATCCTAAAAATCACTAAGAATTTAAAACTTTATTCAATAAAACCATAAGACTTCAAGAGTCATCAACATTTGAAAACATCAATACGCAAGCGGAACTACAAAGTCACTTTAGATAATCTTAGGTAAGAATTTAAAATGTACTAAGGGACACGACTCCTTACAAATGAAATGAAACTTAAATGTCTATTACAATGACTAAGAAACTTCTAAGCATAGTCCTCGAATCTTGAGGACATACCAAAGACTTGGAAGAGTGTAGCAATCCAAGCAACTCCAAAGCACAATCTCCTCCTAGTTAACACAACCTACACTTGTAGTAAAATAGAGAAAGGGGTTAGTACAACACATGTACTAAGTATGAGGATATGCAAAGCATTCTAAAAAGGACATTTGTTCAGAAGTTATGCATTCATGCCATTTTGATAAAAATCTCATGAACATCAACATAATAGGCACCTTACAAGTCACAACCAACAATACAAAGTCATATGCTTCACAATACCTCATAAACATACATAACCCATTTACCTTTACCTTCTTGCCTTGGACCTCCACCTTAAGTCATTCCCATGATAGCAAGTACCTGATAGACCTCATTGATAAACTCTTGAGGATCTTCCTCAACATTAGAGCCATGAAATTCTAGACGGTTCATCCTTATAAAGTCCCTCACTCTTGAAGCCTCCATACCCACATTTCGGTTCACGGGGACTACCACTTCTCTATTGGCTTGAGCCAACACATGGAAAGTTAATCTAAACACCACATTGGTAACTTCTCCGGCCAAAGGATCTTCTTGTTCCACATTCTCCCACACATTCCTATTAGTATAATCTCTTCACTTAGACATATCTTGTAGAGAATAGGATAAGTTTTAGGAGAGAGACTTTATAGAGTTAAACTCGATGGCAAGACTTTAGAGTAATGAAAGAAGTGAAGTTTCATAATCATCTTGTAGCCTCTTATTCATAAATGTGGCACGCTTCACAGTCATGAACAACACTCTAATAGACGTGGCTTATGAGACATCCTAGGACCATTATAAACCTTGTGTTGTGATTACCAAGATTGTCACGACCCAAGGATACCCCCTAGATGTAACATGGCGTAAAGAACCCCGAAGGACCCCATAAAAGACACTTAGCTCTCATAACATAAGAAATAGAACAATTAGAGTAAAACAATAGTCGAAGTCCAAATCATTTTATAAAAAGAAAGCGGAAGTCTAACTCATGTCTCATCATAGCCATCTAATACAATACAATGAAGTTAGGGTTAGCCTATACATCATGTCCAAAAAGAGAAATAAAATGAAAAGGAACTAAACAATAAAATCCATCCTCGAACAATGAGGACTCACCAAGCTCTGGAAATCAAGTAAATCCAAGTTCTAGCCACGATATTCAGGAACCTGATTGTCGGACCCAGCATTTGGGAAAAATGTAGGCAATATTATGCGTTAGTACAAAAATGCACTAAGTATAATAGTTATGTATAAAAACATTTAAAACATGCTAAGAAGGAAATTTAATTTCATGACATGCAGTTGACCAAGTTAAAACATTATATGAGAGAGTTGAAGAACATCAGTCATAACATATTATTTAAGACAAGCTTGCATCATCAATAAACCCTTGAACACTAGCGGGCAACTTCTTTAAGCACATCTTAGTTCATTATTCATCTTGTTATTATGGGACTAAGTCTTAACCGACAAGAGACCACCCGATGTTACCCACACCAAAAAGGGTTGTCCTACCTGCCTAAGATAGAACCATGAATTCTTAGCTTAGGTGGATCCACAACTAAATATCATACAGGGGCACGTAGTTTATGGGATAAAGAGATTGTTACTAAAAACCTGGCGTAAATTGACGGGAGAGATTCCATATCGTGAGACTTCTTCTAGAAAATCGGCCTCTACTAATGGGAGAGCTTCCATCTTAATGTCAATATCCACTCGGTGCTAAGCATAAATCCCACAGAGTAGTTATTTAAGTTTTGAATCAACTCATGTTTCATAGAAGGGTGTCCCTTGGACAACCAATCAAGCTTAGTTCATTAGGATAACTCTTTAGGTCATGCATGAGAAAACCTTTCACCGTCATATAAATCTCAGATTCAATTAGGTGAGAAAGCCTTTCAACCTTAACCCCTCTTTCAATCATCAACATTTAGAAAACAAGGGCTGGAGATGGATTTCACCATAAACTCATGCAATTCTCTCATTACATGTTTAATTTCATAAAACTCTTCCTTTAATATCAAAATCCCACAACTTATAGTTCATAACTTGAAAACATAGGAATCACATTGGTTCATAGGGGGAAACATCATAAAACTATAGAAATTCATCAATTCATGCTTAGAATATCTTAACCGAATCAATTAAATCAATAATCAAAAGAACCCATGGTGTTTGAAGAAAACCTAGCTAATTGGGGAATTATACCTTTTAAAAATAGAGGAATTTGGGGACTCCATGAATGAGAGGTATTCATGGATGAAAACTACCATACCTTAAGTCCAATTGCTTATCTTCAATGGAGGAAGTCAGACCTTAACTTGAAACCCTAGGTTGAATCTTCTTCTTCTTCTTCTTCAAGTTCTAGAGAAAGAATATTTTGAGAGGAGGTTTTCTTTTGGGAATTTGTAAGAATGAATTAAATAGGGTGTATTTGGGGCTAAAAAGGCTTATAAATAGGTTATAAATATAGGAAAAATGACATAGCATATGAATTAATTAATTAGGAAAAGACCCAACATCCCTAAAATAACTGATAACAGGTGACCCACGACCCACCACCGATGAATTGTGGGTGGACCTACGGTCTGTCCTGTGCATCTGTGGTTGGTGGTCAGAGAGTTTGGTCTGGACCTACGGCCACTGGACCACGCTTCGTAGGTCCAGCCATGGTTCTCGCCTGGTGAATTTTTTGCAGCCTCTTCCACAGAATTACCTACGGTCCATGGTTCAACCCATGGTTGTAGCTAGTATTTTTAGACGAAACCTATAGGTTTAGAATTTCACGTCTATCTCCCTTTTCAGATACAGGGTGTTATAGATATATAGGATCTCTCAATGATTGAATGTAGTTTAGATAGTTGATAATAATAAATAAGTGAAGACACAAACAGGAGGACACTGGCGCGATGCGGAAGATTAATTAATTTTTTGGTTGCGAAAATAAATTTTGGGACAGTGAACTCTATATCCTCTCTGCGACGTGGAGATGGGGGTACTTTTCTAGGGACTGAATTTTTAAAACACCTTCGCGACGCGGAGCTGGGCACGTATTTTTGCCCAGTCTTTCTTTCTCTCCCAAACCTGAATCAATTCATACCTACTAAAATTCTAAGGTCAAAATTCACGAATTCTTTTAACCCAAGAAAATTTCAGCGAAACCCACTTAAGGTCGAAATCCCTCGCCTGAAGAAAACAACAAGAACTTCATTATCAAAGAACGAAGAAAAAAACCTCAAGAACTCAATAAGATTTTCAATATACTTAATCTCATGGATAAAATTCTTAAAAAAAACTCATGATTGGCATGTGGGTGAACAAACTCATTACTATAGAAGCTTACATACCTTAAAGAATCATCTTCTTGAAGATACTTGAAATAAAATCTTGGAAGATGAACCCTTGCCTTAGAGTTTCTTGAATTTCTTGAGCGTAGAATTTTAGGAGTGAATGAGAAGATTTCATTTATGAAAACTGATTTTTCTACATGTTTAGGGTAATTAAGATGACCTCCTACATGTTTTAGGACTAAAATACCCCTAAATAAATACAAAAAACGAACTCGGAGTCAGGATAATTTTCCAACAGGTAGTGAGGTCCATATTGGCTCCGTAACGCGGAGCCATCGGAGCTGCTGCGAGGTTTGAGCATCGTTAGTAAGTCAGTCATAAATTTTTACTCAGAGGTCAAATTAAGAAAACTTGGTGGCGTTGGAAAGAGGATTCGAAGTCCTTTAATTTGATAGGTCAGGAGCCACCTAACTCTTTATGTGGTAAAAGATATGGTCGTTTGAAGTTGACCAAAAACTTAAGAAAGCTGACGGGTGACTTGAACGAATTTCTTCTTTATCTCTTTTTGAAACTCGAGGTGCTACATCTTGTGACCTTAACATTTAAGAAAATTTAAATTTCTCGGTAAAATCTAACTTACTATGAAGAATGGTTCGAGTCATAGGTAAAAAAAAATCGGGGTGTTACACCTCATGACAAGTAATCAACCTTTATCTCCCAGTCTGCCTACTTACATTTTATCTTCACCTTCCCTTTCACAAAATTAGTATTTACCCATTCACTATAAATCATTGCGTAATTAGTTCAATAAACCTCTAAATATCTCGGGGTTCTCCCTTCAAAATCATTGGCCTAGCATAGCTCTATCATGTTATGAATATTGTGCATTTCAACCTCTACACCTATACTTGGTTCTTACTAACATATTGACACATCAACATTAACTCCTTTCCGGTTAAAGTATAATCGGACTCATCCTAACCAGTAACTATTTCTATATCTTTTATTATGAAATCCACACAAAATTATTATTTCTTAGCCTACACATAAATGAAAATTTATCATGAATGACTTACTGGGAACATGAATGCGGCTACTGACTTTACTCAATAACTACCCATATTTCTTAGGTTACCAAACCTCTAAATGTATACTTCTAATTCTAACCACTTTTACTACTATTGACATATAACATAGAAGCACATACTATCTTTTTAGGTTAAAATACTATCCACACTCTAAAACATAGTTCCCTCTTAAAGGGTGTCACCTTAAGAAAGGTTTAGATGAGGGAGTTGATGAGTCCACGATTTGGATAGATTTAGTGTCCTTATATGCTTCTTTTGTGCCAATAACTAATGTAAAATCCTTGCTTTCCAGGTATTTGGATTGAGGAACAAAGCATGGACACTAATTTGCAAAAAGGAACGAAGCGAACTGAAAGAAGGAAGAAGTGAAGGGCTGGTGATCGCCAAGTCCCTTTGGCGAGTCACCGAATGGACACCATCTCGCCTAAAGTTCTAGTGTGCCAAGCCCTGAAGGAGAAAATGAAGTTGGCGAGAGAAAGGAGCAGTCGGCGTGTCACCGAGTTGTTTCACGATACAGTGTTGGATCGCCCAAAGTTACAGAACTTGATGATGCTGAAGGCCAAAGCAAAAAGGCGATGGAACTGACCAAAAGGCAGATCACCGACCTGATTGGCGAGCCTGACTTATTAAGCCTAATGGTCCTTCACAACATATTTTTGGCGAATATAAATATGTTTTTGAACATCTAGTTTTATATCGATTATCATAATTATTATCTTTAACATTGAACTCTAAGTATGGAGACAACTTTTCCTTAGCTTTGAATAATTGAAGTTTTTCACTTTTGAGAAATTGAAAGTGGGTCTTTTTGATTCTTTAATTTGGACCTTTGTAGAGACAAAATTAATCTTACCAGTTGATGGAAACACAATTTGGTAATGATTTTTATCTTTTATGATGTCTAGCTAAAACCCCACTTCTTGGGGTGTGATTATGTGACTATGGGTTGCTTTACCTTATGGGTATTGGGAATTGTTAGTTTATGTTGTTTAGAAGTGATTTCACTCATTAATTGTGGTTAAAATTAAAGGATTGTAGTGCAAATCCAGTTCTACCTTCGTATTTTTAGCTTGCTCGAGAGAGAGGTTTTAAAACCAAGATTATTGATTGATAGTCTGTGGGTATTGGATTGTCATGGGTTCAGCGAGAGAGAGTGAATCCTAAACCCTTTTCAACACATTCAGCTTGTGAGAGTGAATGGACTAAGGCGTAGGCTGTTCTTATTTTGTATGCTTGTCGATGGTCGAGAGAAATTGACTTGATTCGAGGTAAATTGTTCGAGAAAAGTTTTACCTCCTCTATAGTCTAGCCTATTCACTGATTTACTGCTATTTTTTAATAATTTGAATTACCCATTTGTCTACATTAGCCTATAATCAAATCACATCCCAAGAACCTGTCTCATTATTGTTATTAAGTATTATTTGATGTTGTTGTAGTTAATAATTTCAAAAAAAAAACTCCTTGTTATTTGACATTTGTGTCACCCCCTAATTTGAATTATGTTTTTATTCGATAATGTTTATTTCATTGACTGACTTGAGCATATTCTTACTTTCCTATTGAATCTTAAACACGTATCACTCCCTGTGGGATTTGACCCCAACTCATTTAGTTGGGTTATTATACTAACTAATGATCGTTGACACTTTGAATAGGATGAAGTGTCCTTGAAATGTTCATCATTGCATCAACACACAACCTAAGCCGACCCTAAAGGCATCACAATAAATCACATAACCGTCTGAACTATCTAGTAGAGTCAAGACGAGAGCTGTAGTCAACCTAGTCTTCCGTTCTGAGAAGCTTTTCTCACATTTATCTTACCACTGAAATTTGACCTTCTTTTAAGTCAACTTGGTCAATGGGGAAGCAATGGATAAAAATCCTTCAACAAATCTCTTGTAATAACCAACCAAACCAAAGAAACTTCAGATATCTATTGGGAAGATGGGTCAGGTCCAGTGTTGTACTTCTTAAATTTTCTGAGAATCTACTTGGATCCCTTCGCTAGATACTACATAATCGAGGAAGGTGATGGACTCTAGCCAGAATTCATATTTGTTAAACTGAGAGAATAGATGGCGACTGTTGAGAGTCTGCAGAACAACCCTCAGATGAGTAACATGCTCTTTCTCACTTTGAGAATAAATGAGGATATCATCAATAAAGATGATGACGAACAAGTACAAGTTTTGTTTGAAAACCCTGTTCATTAAATCCATAAAAGCTGCAGGAGCATTTGTTAGTCCAAAATACATAAGTATAAATTCATAATAACCTGGGGATAGGATACTTATTCTCAATGGTGACTTTGTTCAGCTAACGATAGTCAATGCACATTGTGAGAGAACCATCTTTCTTTTTCATGAACAACATTGGAGCACCCCATGGAAAGATATTGGGTCTGATGAAGCCCTTATCTAGAATGTATTTAATTGTACTTTCAGTTCCTTAATCTCGATAGGAACCATTGTGTAAGGAGTAATCAAATTAAGTTGGGTATTTGGGAGGAGATCTATTCCAAAGTTGATCTCCCTTTCGGGTGGAACTCTATGAAGATCTTCTGGGAACACTTCTGGAAACTCATTTACAATTGGAGCTGACTCAAAAGTTAGGGTTTCGGACTTTGAATCCTTAACCCAAAAAAGATGATAGACATACCCTTTGGACATCCTTTTTCTTGCCTTAAGGTAAGAGATAAATCGGCCTATAGGCATTGACCTACCACCCATAAACCGTATGACTGGCTCGTTTGGAAACTGAAACCGAACGATTCTAGTTCTACAATCGACTGAGGCCTAACAGGAATGTAACCAATCCATGCCGAGAATGATATCAAAATCTATTATTTCTAACTGTACAAGACCTGCTGAGGTGACTTTCTGAGACTCTGTGACAAGGAAATTTAGGTATACCCATCTAGTTATAATTGGGTAACTAACTGAGAAGGGTTCTAATAAAGTTTCTGGACTAACACCAATGTTTAATGTTATATAGGGAGTTACAAAAGACAGTGTAGCCCCTGGATCTAACAATGCATAAACATCTAAATGATGGACTCATAATGTACCAGTGACCATATTAGGAAAATCTACCTGGTCGTGGTGAGCCTTGAGAGGGACCACAACTTGTACCCGACGAAGTACCCTGTTGAGTTGAGCGACCTACTGGTACTTGTGGAGCTGTAGACTGAGCCCTATTTTTGTTACCTCCTTGCCCCTGTTTGGCAGAAGAGCAATCCTTCAACCTATGGCAAGACTAACCACACCCAAATAACCTTTTCCTGCCTCCAAGACACTCACCCGGATTGTTCTTACCACACTTTACAAGTTGGGAATGTCTTGTTACCTGAATTACTCCCCTGAGACTTAGAGCCTGATGCCCTACCCTTTTGATCCTGTTGAAACCTGGGGCTGGAGCTCTAGCGGATGAAGGTGCTCGGGTTGTATACCTATACTGAAACTATGAGTGATTCCCATCATTCGACTTTTGTTGTGAGTATTCATAGTTTTCTGTTCTAGCCTTTTAATTATGCTTATCCAATTCCCTAAGCTTATCTCCCTCAACCTGCTGAGCATGAGTCATTAGTCTAGACATATCCATATCCTCTAGTAGCATAGCATTCATACACTAGTCTTCACCAGATCGGATACCCCAAACAAGAACTTACTCATTTGTGCCCTTGGATCGGAAACCATGTGTGGAGCATACCTGGAGAGCTGAGTGAACATCAGTCCGTACTCTTGGACCGACATTGACCCCTACTTCATGTTCATAAACTCATGTCCCTTAGCTTCTCTCAATTCCCTTGGAAAAAACCTCTCTAGCAAAGCTCTAGTAAAACAGTGCCAAGTCACAGGAGCTGCACCTGCACCCCTGTTTTCTTTCCACTGAGTGAACCAGATATGAGCCATGTCCTTAAGTTAATAGGATTCTAACTGAACACTCTCAATACCAGTGACTCGAATTACCCAAAGAATCTTCTAAACCTCTGATATACCGTGATATTATAGTATTTTTAATACATTTAACTTAAGAGTTGTGTATTTCTAGGGTAATTTTGTATTGGTTTTTATGTTTTTTTCTCATGGGTGTACGAAATATGTTCAGACGTGGAAACTAAGAGACGCAGCTGAAGGATGTGCAGAAAAGGGCATCTACGGAGGTGATCCATGGACCGTAGGTCCATTCACGCTCCGTAGATGGGTGTCGTAGATGGGCAGGCAGGGCCTGAAGGAAAATCAGAGAATTCTTGACCAAGTGTGGAACCACGGTTGCAATCAACGGACCATAGATTGATCTACGGACTGTACTGCTGAGCCATCAAATGATTCAGAGAGGGGTTCCAATACCTGATTTTGAAGATTCTAAGTATGGAGCTACGGAGGACGATCCACGGACCGTAGATCAATCCACGGTCAGTACTGGTGCTCCGTCATTTGGTTCAGAGATTTGAATATTTTAAAGTAAAAATTTTCCCAAGTCCTAAGTCACGGAAGGGACCTACGGACCGTAGATTACTCCACGGTCCGTAGTTCAATGTCGTCGATCGAAACCACATCTTGAAACATTATTTCCTTATTTCATTCCCTTTTTAGTTAGGACTTATTTTTCTATATATAGGGCATGTAAACCTCATTTTTGGGGGGTTAGACTTTATTTTTTTAGTGCTAGTTTTTGGCTTGGGAGATTAACTTTCAACTTTAGCAATTCTTAATTTCCTAAGAATGTTTTGGTGATTTTTACTTTGAAATTCAAGTTGAAATTCTTGGATTAGTCTACTCTACTACGTAAGTTTATGATTTATTCTTCAAACATTATGAATTGTGTTCTTGCTAATATGGGCAACTAAATCCACAACTACGGTTGTGGGAACCATGAGCGATTAACGAAGTATGAATAGTAACTAAGTAATTCCCAAATAGTGTTTTGCATGCATTGATAATTCTTTTGTCTAGAAGTTTTTTTAATGGTGCACAACGTTAGAACTCGCCTTGTTGCTACTTGGCGGACCAAGGAGGTAGTTAATAAGAAAAGAATTATCAACATAGATTTAGTGTGATACTATCTAATAGAATTAATGTTGATTGGTGCAAGGGTGAAAACTAAGCCATACATCGATGTGATGTCTAATATGAGGTAATGATAAGGGTTAGTAAATTATACACACGTAGCCAGACCAAGGTGCGCGGTGAAATTCTCTAGATGCCGGACCATGTATTTAGAGATACATAACTGAACGTTTTGTATGTAATACACTAGGAAATGATTGTTATTACTAGGATTACGGAGTTATGAGCTTATGGGGGAACACGTACGCCCTAGTTTCTTTCTCAATTTGATAACAACAAAAGTTTGATTCTTGCTTACTAATTGCTTTCATTATTTCCAAAATTTGTTACACAAATCCCTCCCCCCTTTTTACTTATTTGTCTTGGAAATACATTGGCTAAACAAATATAATAGTTATTGAACTTAAGTCTAAACCATATTCCTCGTGGGATCGACCCCAACCTACAAGTTGGGTTCTTTACATGATAACAATCGCTTATGCTTCTGCAAAGAGGTGTAATTTGAGCGTATCAAATTTTGGCGCCGCTGCAGGGGAATAAGGCTTTTAGATTAAGTTTAATTGCATTATTGAACTTTAGTCAAATATTTCCTAATTTTACTTTTTCTTTAGTTTTTGTCTTTCTCAGGGTCTTACTCTAGTGTATGCCAAGTACACTGAGCCAAGGCGAACCACTTACTCTCTACGATCCCGAACTGAATAGAGAACTTTGCGGAGAATGAATAATCAAGAAGTTCCGGTTAACCCTATCAGGGGAGAGTTAGGTGAAGGTGTTGGATTGCAACCTCCGAGGGTAATTGATGCGAATAATCAGGCTCCAGTTGAGAATATATTAGGAGATGCACTGAGGGCACATGAACCACAAGGACCACGTCTGCATGAAAATTTCAAGGTCAACCTTAATATTGCCGATTATGATGGACCTCTTGTCCTACCGGCTCTACCTCAAGGGCATGCATTTTTGGTGACCAGTAGCTTGATGCAGATGCTTATAGTGAGGAGCTTGTTTGTAGGGTTGCCAGCGGATGATTCACATGCTCACATAGCCAAACTTAATCATGTCTGCAAAAGTTGTATAGGTCGACTGTATTGGGATATGAACGTCATTGGGTTGCGTGTGTTTTCCCTATCATTGACCGGAGATGCTGCTGTGTGGTTCAATTAACTCCCTTACAACTCAATCTATACATGGGAACAGTTGACTGAGGCATTTTTAATAAGATTATTTCTAGTGTCCAAAATGTTGAACAAGAAGGATAAACTCAACAACTTTGTAGCATTACCTGGCGAGTCTATGAGTAGTTCTTGGGATAGGTTCCCTGCCTTCATGCGAGGTGTCCCGAATCACCGTAGTGATGATGAGTCATTGAAGGTGTACTTCTACCGAGGAAAAAATGAGAATGGTAAGGCAGTGTTCGATACTATTGCGGGAGGTTTGTATGCTGAATGCACTTTTGCAAAAATTACAGAGAAAATGGAGAACATATCTCAAAATAATAAATCTTGGAGCACTATAAAGTAAGACACTGGGAGGAGCACATTTGTCGTTCAATCTACAAACAACCAGCCCGCAGATGAGATTTGCGAGGAGATAGCACAGATGAGAACTGAACTAGGGTTGGTGTTAAGCATGTGACTTGAGGAGCGGAGAAGGTGAATGTTGTGAACTATTTGACTAGAACTCCACCACCGGCAGAGGAGTATTATTTTGAAGAGGATGCTTATGCGGTGAATGAGCAGACGGGGTGTAGCTGATCAATTGGTGCAAGGAGGAATTATGTTACAATCGTTTGAAGTAGCCTCATTTCTGCTAGATGGTATGACTAAAGTAAATCAGGCGTGGTATACCAAAGAAGATCAAGTTTCCCCACTATGTTTCCGATTAACGTAGGAACAGATCGAAAAAGAAAGGAAAAGGGACGAAAACATCAAGAAAATGTTATCTCAAATAGAAATCTTACAAGAGCATATGAAAGGAACACGTGGAGTATTTCGAGTTGAGAAGGGTTCTCCTTCCGGTTACTCAAGACCGGGGGAGAATAAAGGTTGGAACTCTAGAAGATACGAAGAGGGTTTCCACCCACGCTATCAACCGCGAGGCGGGAATCAAGGTTGGAACTATTATAGGGATGAAGAACCAATGAGATATTGGCCAGAATGGGCTGAGCGGGATGATCAGGAGGAAGACCATACCCACTTTGAGTGAAATCTCAAAATCTAAAGGGACTGCAAGTAGTCCTCAGGTAAATGATTTGCTGACGGACATACTCGATAAAGTTGAGGATTCTGATGATTTGCTAAAAGGAATGAAAGATGATTTTTCATCTTTAAATAGTAAGGTAAATTCTCATGATGATGCCATCAAAATGCTGTAAGGTAAATTGAGTTTAGTATCAACTCAATTGACATCCAAAACTCCAATGGACTGTATTGAAAAAGAGCTGGTTGTAGTTACCCGTAGCGTTAAGGTGGCAGTAGGGGATGTGATGGAAGATGAGGATCCTCAAAAATAGGAAGAGAGTGAAGGTGTGGAGGAACAAGATTTACCTATCCGACAAAACCTTGCTAAAGAACCACAGGAGGAAGAAGAGCAACAAGTTCAAGTCCCAAAATTCATGCATCCTTTACCTAGGATACCTCTACCATTTCCCCAACGTTTGAAGAAGAATAATGAAGATGAGAAATTAAAAAAACTTGTCAGTATTCAAGAGCTTATCAATTAACCTTCCTCTGGTAGAAGCATTGTTGGAAATGCCGAGATACGCCAAATTCATGAAAGAACTGGTTACAAAGAAAAGGAGCCTGGACTATGAAACGATTGAGGTACCCCATAGTTGCAGTGCAATTATGAAAAATGATTCAATAACTAAGAGAGAAGATCCTGTGGCATTCACAATTCCGTGCACAATTGGCATGCTTCAATTCGCTAAGGCTTGTGCGATTTAGGAGCAACATCAACTTGATGCCCTATTCTATATACAAGCAACTTGGTTTGGGTGAACCAAAGGCAACCACAATGAGACTCCTTATGGCTGATTAATCAATCAAACACCCAGTGGGGATACTCCATGACATATTGGTAAAAGTGGATCAGTTCATCTTTTCGGCTGATTTTGTGATTCTAGATTGTGAGATCGATGCTGAAATTCCTATTATTTTGGGAAGGCCATTTTTAGCCACCGGGAGAGCATTGGTGGATGTCAAAAGCGGGAAACTGAAATTCCGTGTGAATGATGATGAGTGACTTTCAATATTTGTAAATCCATGAAATGAACTAGTAATATCTATGTAGTGTCCATAGAGGATGTTATAGATGAGGCAGTGGCAAGTGGTAGCCACTTGATGCGCAAGAATAAACCCCTTGAATCTGTACTTGCTAATTATGATGAATCCGAAGTTCAGGATTACGAGGAAGTGGTAGTTGCTTTATCAGGGTTAGGAGCGTATTCAAGGAATCAAATCAAGTTGGATATCGACCTAAAAAATAGAGAAAGTCCTCCTGCAAAGCCATCAACAGAAGAACCACCAAATCTAGAGTTAAAAGCCCTACCCTCTTATCTCAAATATTTCTTCTTAGGAGCCAATAATACTTTACCGATAATTATCACCGCTGATCTACTTGAAAGCAGATGAAATTGCTCAATGAAGTATTGCGGAAACATATAAATGGTATTGGATGGACAATAGCTGATATAGTAGGAATTTCTCCTGGCGTCTGTACTTACAAGATTTGGCTAGACAATGAATGTAAACCTAGTGTGGAACATCAACGGAGATTTAACCCTCCAATGCAAGAAGTGGTGAAAAAGGAGATTATCAAGTGGCTAGATGCAACAGTTATCTACCCGATTGCATATAGTAAGTGGGTATGTCCAGTGCAATGTGTACCAAAAAAAAGAGGTATAACCGTAGTCCCAAATACAAAAGGAGAGCTTGTGCCGATAAGACCAGTAACTGGGTGGAGACTATGCATGGACTACCGAAAGCTTAACTCATGAACCAAGAAAGATAATTTTTCAATGCCTTTTATGGATCAGATGCTTGACCAATTATCAGAAAAAGAGTGGTATTGTTTTTAGGATGGGTACTCCGGCAACAATCAAATTTCTATTGCGCCGGAAGATCAAGAGAAAAACACTTTTACTTGCCCCTATGGAACATTCACCTTCAAAAGAATGACATTTGGGCTATGTAATGCCCCAAAAACTTTCCAGCGTTGCATGCTATCTATTTTTGTAGATATGGTCGAAGACTCTGTGGAGGTGTTCATGGACGACTTCTCAGTCATAGGTGATACGTTCGACGAGTGCTTGATTCATGTAAGGCAGGTACTCCAAAGATTCGTGGATACAAATCTGATTCTGAATTGGGAGAAATGTCACTTTATGGTAAAAGAAGGTATTGTTTTTGGGTATAAGGTGTCACAAAAAGGGCTAGAAGTTGACAAGGCAAAAATTGAGGTCATCGAGAAATTACCCCCGCCGATTTTAGTAAAGGGTGTTCATAGCTTCTTGTGGCATGCATGATTTTACAGAAGGTTCATTAAAGACTTCTCAAAGAATGCACTCCCATTATGCAAACTCTTAGAGAAGGAAGTGAAATTCCATTTTAATGATGCTTGTGTGGCTGCATTTCAGTGTTTGAAAGAGAAGCTAATATCCACTCCAATTATCATCAGCCCTAATTGGTCTGAATCTTTTGAGTTAATGTGTGATGCTAGCGGTATGGAACTGGGGCATGTGTTGGGGCAAAAGCGTAACAAACTGTTTCACCCAATCTACTACACATGCAAGACTCTTAATAGTGCCCAGCAAGATTACACGGTCACCGAACAAGAGTTGCTTGCAGGGGTCTATGTATTTGAAAAATTCAGGGATACCTGCTAGGCACCAAAGTAATCGTGCACACTGATCAAGCTGCACTCCGGTACTTGATGGCAAAGAAATAGGCAAAACCACGATTGATTAGGTGGGTACTACTATTACAAGAATTTGATTTTGAGGTAAAAGATCTAAGAGGATGCAAAAATCAAGTGGCTGATCATTTATCAAGGATGGAAGCTAAGGGGAATGTTGAGCATGAGGTTGACATAGACGACTCTTTCCCTGATGAATGGGTGTTTGCAATATCCCTCAAGTATACGCCTTGGTATGCAGATTTTGCACATTACATTGTGTGTGGGCTGATGCCGGATGAGTTGACCTTTTACCAACAGAAAAGATTTCTGTTCGATGTTAAAAAGTACTTTTGGGATGAACCATACTTGTTCCGAGAGTGTGCTGACCATGTCATTAGAAGGTGTGTTCCGGAAGAAGAAGCGGTAGAAATTCTCAATTCTTGCCGTACATCTCTAGTAAGAGGTCACCATGGTGGTGTTCGCACTGCCACTAAAGTTCTCCAGAGTGGATACTACTGGCCGCCACTCTACAATGATGCACATGAGTTTACAAAGAAATGCTCCAAATGTCAGCAGCAAGGCAGAGTGTCTAGAAAACACAAATTACCTCTCACTCCTATTTTAAAGGTCGAGCTATTGGATGTATCGGGGATCGATTTCATGGGCCCATTTGTGAGCTCGTTTGGAAATAAATATATCTTAGTGACTGTAGATTATGTTTCCAAATGGGTGGAAGCCATCGCACTTCCAAACAACGAAGGAAAAAGCGTTGTCCAATTTCTGAAACGCTACATCTTCGCAAGATTTGGCACTCCGAGAGCAATCATTAGCGATGGGGGATCCCACTTTTGCAATACGTTGTTTTCTATGGCACTAAGTAAATATGGGGTGAGACACAAAGTGGAAACCCCATATCATCCCCAAACAAGTGGTCAAGTCGAAGTGTCAAATCGGGAAATCAAAAGCATCTTGGAAAAGACAGTAAATGTCAATAGAACTGTCTGGTTTAGGAAACTCGATGATGCACTATGGGCATATCAGACTGCTTATAAAACACCTATCATGATGTCTCCATATCAGTTGGTTTATGGTAAGGAATGTAATTTGCCCGTCGAGTTAGAACACAAGGCACTGTGGGCATTGCAAGCTTTAAATTTGGATTGGTCAAAAACTTCAAGGGAGAGAGTAGAGCAGCTGAACGAACTGGATGAATTTAGACTCATATCATATGAAAGTTCATTCATCTATAAAGAGAAGATAAAGAAATGGGATGATGCTCGGATACTCGAGCAGGACTTCAAGGTAGGAGATTGGGTTTTGCTATACAACTCGCTACTTAGACTCTTCCCCGGAAAGCTCAAATCCAGAGGGTCTGGACCGTTAAGAGTAACGCGAGTCTTCATCAATGGGGCCATAGGAGTTGAATATCAGGAATGACCTCCATTTACAGTGAATGGTCAACGTATAAAATTGTATCTAGGAAAATGTCAAGAGATTTCGTTGGTCGAAGTGATATATCTTGAAGACGCCTCAAGGCGCTGCTGCGTCGTGCCGCGACATTAACTAAGGTGCTATTTGGGAGGCAACCCAAATTCCTTTTAATTGCTTTATTTTTTTATTAGTGTCAGTACTTATTTCCTGGTAATAGAAAGGTATGTTATTTGTGCAGGTGAAAGTACGCAAAGTGTTGGACAAAGTGAAGGATGGCAAACAATAGACCCTGTCGGCGAGTCGCCGAAGGGTTCGCGAATCCAACCCTATCCGTCATTTGACTTAAGACATCGTCAATGCTGACGTTTGTAAAACTCGGTGAGATTTGGAGAATATTTGCGACTCGCTTACCATTTCGGTAATTGTGAAGAAAACCATCATTTGGACCTTCACAATGACTCAAGATTCTCTAAAACTCGGTGAAACAAGTAAATGCTCGACGACACGCCAACCGAACCGGTGGTTTAGACTGATATCGCCGAGTACACAGAAAGTGGATGGAACTTGAGAAAAGCTGGAACAAGAACAGTCACAGAAGAACCATACCACCCTGACATATGGAGCAACCGTATAACCAAGATATATTCTTTACCTCTCTATTTGTTTTACTTATTTTTAGTTTTGGGTACTTTTATTCTTATTTGAGGACAACTACTTTTATTTGTGGTGGGGTGAGGCTTATTTTTTGTGCGCTTGTTTCAGTGATTCGTGTTTTGTATATATTTGGGTTGTTCTGTCCTAAATTGTGTTAAAACTGCTATGCAATTGTTTGAGCTTGTGGCTCCCTTACTTTTAATTGCAAAATGATTGATTTTAACCCTGCTGTATATTTTTGAATTTTTCGCACATTTCTGCCACCTCTCATATATTGAATGTGGCTGTTCTTTTGCAAAAAAATGAGACTCAGTTTCGATCAATATCGATGACTTAAATAGTGGCATACAATCGAACGAACATGAATGTACGGCTACGATAAGGCCAAATGAAGTTGCATAGACAATATGTGAACTCTTTGCATCTCATTGTGATTAGCCATTTATCAAATTGATTCTCTTGTAATGGCCGTTGCACACTAGCGAAAGTGTGTAGTCTTGTTTGACTTAAGTGTCGATGCCTTGTGTGTGATGAGCTTACTTTGAACCATTTATGAATAAACCTAGAATTTACCCCGTTAGTCTGATTGATTTAGTAAGGTGTGCTCTTGAAATGATCTTAGGCAACATTAAAGAGTGTGAGCCAATTTGACATATACCTCTTTTGTGGCCTACCTGTGAGCGTGTGAAACTCTTTTGAACACCCCTGGAGCCTTACTTTTCTTATGAAGAACCTTGATGAACCTTACACCTTACTTAATCCACTACCTATAATCCTCTTGATTTGTGGTTTAGTGAATAGCCAACAAAAGCCTAAGTTGGGGGTGTGGTGAAAAAGGAAAAGGAGAAGTCCAGATGTGCAAGAAATATCTCCCTTAACCCATGCTATTGTGGAAAAATGGAAACCCTCCATCTAAAAAAAAGGAAAGAAAAAGTGGAATAAAATACAAACAAAGTCGGGTTTCCAAGCAATCCATGGAGGTGAATAAAAAGATGACTTAGAAGCACTAGAAAAGGAATTGATAAAGGAAAATAAGGGAATGCTTTGAAAATACCACATCTCATAAGGAAAAAGTCACTGAGCCTAAATGACCATATCTTTGCACTCAGCCCCATTACAAGCCTTAGAAAGACCTTTTTGATTTTGAGTGAGCTGAATCGAAAATCGATTAGAAAATAAGGGCAAACCTATAGGTGAAAACATGAATTGTGTTCCTCTTTTTGAGTGTGAGTGTTGCATCTGATTCCTGATATTTAATTGGTTATCCTCTTTGTGTGAATGAGGAATCATTCTTTATGTGAGGACATTTAAATACTTTTTGTTGAGCTTGAACTTGTACAAGTAGCAAGTATTGCGAACATGAGAATCTTTGGTAGTGGTGTGTCACAACTTGAACCTCTGAGTACACAGTTGATCTTTGCATAAGTAATTTGAGTCTTGTTGTGTATGTTCACGATTTAGTCTTCTGTAGCACTATTTGAGACACCTTGTTGAACAACTAAACTTGAGTTTGCTTGAGGGCAAGCAAAAGTTTAAGTTGGGGGTGTTGATGAGTCCACAAATTGGACTTATTTAGGGGATTATTTTGATATTAATAGTGTCCTCAAATGCTTATTTTGTCTCAATATCTGATAAAAAATCTTAAGTTTAAGGTATTTGAAGTTTTGGTGGAAGCATGGACACATAGGCGCAAAAAAGAACAAAAAGGCTGAAAAGAACGAAGAAGCTGAAGCCTAGGCATCGCCAAGCACACTTGGCGATTCGTCGAAGGGACGAACTCCACCCTTTGTTCCAGTACGCGAAGCCCTCAAGGAGCAGGATCAAAAAGACTATGAAAGGAGTAGTCGGCATTTTGCGGAATAATTCCGCGAAGCAGTACTATCTCACCCAATGATGCACAACACCACCATGCTGAAGGCTAGTGCAAGACGGCGACGAACTACACCGAAGGGCGAATCACCGAGTAAATCGACGATTCTGACTTACCTCGCCGAAAGATCCGCCAACACTATTTTCTGAAGTCTATAAATACCAAATTTGTTATTAATTTTAAGGAGTCGAACATTAATTTTAATTTCCACTATAGAATAGAACTTTTTGGTATTTTTCTCTAAAGTTTGGAGAGGGTTTTGGGAACTTGAAGAAAGGAGTTCATCTTCCCCAAGTTTGAAGTAGGTCTTCTACATTTTTCTTACTTTTCTTAAATCAAGGTTTACTTTCTTATACCGATTTGATCTTAGTATCATTTTAGGTATATTTTGTTATGTTCCTTTGCTTAAATCAAGTTTTAATTTCCTATACCCATTTTATTTTAGTATCATTTTAGGTGTATTTTGTTATATCTTGATGTGTGGCTAAAAAACCCCATTCTTGGTGTGTGATTTAGCAAATGTGTGTTGATATTATTGTTGGGTCTTGCTTGCTGATAGGTTAGATGTATTTTAATGGTGATTTCACCTACTGGTTGTGGTATAATTTAATGGGTTTGTAGTTGCAAATACAAAACCACCCATGTGTTTTCGGCTTGCCCGAGAGGGAGGTCGCGAAACCAAGACCACTAGACTGATGGCCAAAGGAGTGGGTCGACATGAGGTTCAGCCCGAGAGGGTGAGTGGGGTTAGGCATAGGCTGGCCTTCATACGGCAAATGGGTGTCCGAGGGGAACGCATTTCAAACTTGGTAAGTTCCCCGAGAGGGAACTTATTTCCATCTAAAGCTTAGCCTAGTCACTAGTATCTTGCAAATTTCCTATCGAAAGCATGTACCCAACGATTTATCTCACCTTATATTGCAGTCACACCCCAAGAACTCTTCCCCATTACTTGTATTTTCTTGTTATTTTTGTTTTTTTTACTACTTGTGAACAAAACCCCCCTAAATTGATATTTGACACTTTTTGTATCACCCCCTTTAATTTACCATGTTTTTAATTGTGAATGTCTTTAGCTACGACTAGTTAGAATTAAATTTTATTTTTTCTATTAATTCTCAAAAACACTCCCTTGGGACACGAGCCCAACCTTTAGTTGGGTTACTATATTATCAACGATCGTAGACACTCATACCGTAGGTTAGTGTCGTTGGTCACGATAAGCATCAATCCTCCGCAGCACAAATTATAAAACACTATAAATACTTGTTTAAATTGTTAACTTAGTATCAAGTCATGGACAATTATTATTCAGACTTAGAATATTTTCAGTCTTAAGTTTTAGAGGGTTTTGGAGACTTTGTTCTATGACTTTGATGATTCAAAGGATTACAACTCCAAGAAATTGGACGTGGGTCTCGAAGATTCTTCAATCTTGACTTATTTTAAGACTTAATTCTTCATACCCAGTTGATGGAAACTGATATTGGTATAAATTTTTATCTCTTTTACATGTCTAAACCCCTAATATTTTGGGTGTGATTTTGTGAATATGGGTTAGATTATCTGTTGGGTCTTGCTTGTTGATGATTTATTTGTTGTTTAAATGTGATTTCGTTTAGTAGTTGTGTATGAACTTGATGGGATTATAGTTGGAAATACGATTTCATCTTAGTGTTTTTGGCTTGCTCGAAAGAGAGGTCGTAAAACTAAGATTACTAAATTGATAGCCTATGGTATTGGGTCGACATGGGTTCAGCTCGAGAGAGTGAATTGGCTAAGACAGAGGCCGTGCTTAATGTGCAACTCGGTGTTCGAGAGAAACCGAGTTGATTCGATGTAAGTTGCTCGAGAGATAATTTACCTCCACTATAGTCTTGCCTTGTCACAAATGTTCAACAATATACCATCAAAAGCATGTACCCGATATTCTAGTTTATCCCGTATACCTATCACATCCCAAGAATCCCATCTACCTATCTCGTTTCCTTATATTTTTGTTGTTTTTAATTGTTAATTAATAAAAACCTCATTCATAATTGGCGCTTGCGTCACCCCTTAGATTTGGTTTGTTTTTAATCGTTAATATCTATAGCTATGACTAATTAGAGCTTAATTTTATTTTTCTATTAATTATAAAAGCCACTTCCTTGGGACTCGACCCCCACCCATGGTTGGGTTACTTTACTATTGTACGATCGTAGAACCTTGAATTGGAAGTTGTGTCTTGATTACGCAAACATCAAAATGGGGCCGCTACCATGGAGTGGTGTTTTTTGAGAATTTGTAGTGTAGTAAAATTTTTGTTCTTCTTAATCATAGTTTACTTACTTAATTTTTAGTTTAGTTTTGTTTGCTTGTGTGAATATTTCAAGAAGTATAAGTGTTAATGGCAGCAACGGTAGCCAGGTGGGCAACCAAGACGACATCGGAAATCTCAACCAACTTTAATGACCCCCATCTCATGGGAGGTATTGAGGCCATCCGTTTACTTCCAGCCGAAGGAAATGCAGTGTTCCACATAACGAGCACTATGTTGCAACTCTTGCAACTAAGAGGACATTTAACTGGATTGGTTCTTGAGGATCCTCACGAACACCTTCGAAACTTCGTGGATGTGTGCGGACCATTCTCTTTCAAAATATCTCTCAGGAGTCAGACTGGTTAAGATTATTCCCTTTCTCGTTGATGGGAAAGGCGTGCAAGTGGTTGGATGAGTTGCCACGTGAATTCATCACTTCTTGGGAGGAATTGGTAAACGCATTTCAAGTGGGATTTTTCCCTCCTTCGAAGATGATGACTCACCAGGATAGCATTCAGAGTTTTAAACGCCTAGAAAGTGAGCCAATCCAGGAGACTAGGCTGTGATTTAAAAGTTGGTGCTCCAATGCCCAACTCATGGTCTGCCCGACAATGTCCTGCTGCAGTACTTTTACTGAAGCCTGGACTCGGTAAACAAGGGTGTCGCTGACCAACTTTCACCTGGAGGCTTGATGCAATAACCGTATGCAGTAGCAGCCCAATTTTTAGATGGTATGACGACCATAAACAGAGCATGGTACACTCGTGAAGACCAGGTCTCCCCTCTCACATTCAAGCTATCTAAGGAACAGATGGAAAAAGATCATTTGAGAGACCAAAACATGGCCAAGATCATGACACAACTTGACATTTTATCCAAAAATATCATGGGGGCTAGTGCCCGTAATGTCAATGTCGTGGGGCTCGGGTGTACAAATCCTGAAGAGACGAAGTTTGAACCCTTGTATAATGAGGAGGTAAATTTTCTAGCAAACCATGGCGGTGGTTATTGTTCAAACTACTCGAGGCAGGGTGGTAACCAAGATGGGGCTAGAAAGGATGATTGGAAGGATCGCGACAAAGAATTATGAGGAGGTAAATTTTCTAGTCAACCAAGGCGGTGGTTATCGTTCAAATTACATGAGGCATGGTGGTAACCAAGGCTGGGCTAGAGAGGATGGTTGGTAGGATCACGACAGAGAATGGAGGGACCGAAATCCTAACTGGAAGGATGGGGAGAAGGACAGGTATGTGCTTCCCAATGAGCGCCAAAAGCTGAAGGATTCGGAAGATGGTAGGTCTGAGGATATGCTCTCTCGTACCCTCAACAAAGTTGAAGGGTCAGACAAAATCTTGGAATAAATGAAAGAAGATGTGTCCACCCTTAGCCAGACCGTCACCTCCCATTCAGTGTCGATAAAGCAGTTGGAGAACCAAATGGGTCATATATCGTCTCATCTCAATCCAAGCCAGAATGGGGGTTTGCCTAGTGATACTATTGCCAACCCCAAGAATGAAGTTTGAAGGTGGACTTGCGTCGTGCCGCGATGTTAACAAAGGCGTTGTTTGGGAGGCAACCCAAAACCCCTTATTGCTTTCTATTTGTGTTTTGGTAAAATAATGGTGTGTTGTTTGTACAGGTTGAAGTGAAGAAAGTGTTCGGAAAAGTGCAGGGTGGCGAGCAATAGGTCTAGTCGGTGAGTCACCAAAGAGGTCGGCGAACCCGACCTAATCTGCCGTTTGACTCAAGACATCTTCAAATTGGAGTTTGTAAAACTCTATGAGCCAAGGGAAATTATTGGCGAATCGTCGACCATGTCGGCGATCTCAGACTGCCCTTGGGACCCCCATACTCAGTGGAGGTTTTATAAAAATTGGCGAGGCTAATGAACACTCGGTGAATCGCTGAGTGGATGGGCGAGCTTGACTAATGTCGCCTAATGGGCGAAAACTAGATGGTTTTGCAGACCAAAGGTTTAAAAGTTTCGACCTCATTCACTTTCCATCATTTTTTATCTCCCCAAAGGTCGGGATTGTTTTTAGATTATATTTTTAGATTATATTTTCACATTTTTAGATTATTTTTAGTGTTGATTTGCGCTCGGGATTGGATTGCTTTGCCGCCTAGCATTTCAATCTTCTCGTAGTCAACACAAAATGTCGGTTTTCTATGACCCAAGTTTATTTTATCAAACATTATACTTATTTGCAATTAATCTTATTGAGTTGTTGTATGCTGGGCCTCTCTGATAAGCTTAAATCATTAGACGCCTGATTTAATTTGCTAATATTACCCGAGTAGTTGTGATTGTTGAATTCCCGTAATTGTATTCCTTTAACTGGATTGAAATTTGGAGGGTTGTGTTAGGGTGTTATGGCTCCTACCTTAATTTAACTAGTTCATGATTTGATTTTGTTTACGGGGGTTGTAGGGTTAGATTCGAGACGTTTGGTTGAAAATAGGCACGTTGGGCCGTTTGGCGAGTGGGGTCAAGCTTGCCGAGCCACTCGGCGGTTCACCTAATGTTCCAATCTCGCATTTGATTTCATGCTTTATTTAATGATTAATTCTGTAACTTTTAGTGAGAAGGTTGATGTCGCCAAAAGCATTCGGCGACTCACCAAAAGTCTTCTCTTTCGCCCTTTGTTTGCGGCCCTTAGCTTTTGTGCACTGGAACTTTCGGTGAACCTGTCCTTGTTCGCCGAAATCTATCAACGACCCACCGAAGTAGTTCCCCTATCACTTTCTTGCTGCAGTTTTAGAGCTAATTTATTTGGCGAGATCGATCTAGCTCGCCTAAGAAATTCGGCGATTCGCCATCTGATTTGGCGAGTTTGTCTGCAAATGTTCTGCTTTGCTTTTATTTAAGTTTTTCTAACTTCTCTTCAAGACTTTGCAGACATTCTAAACCTAAAGTTGCCGAAAGAATAACGCCAACTCAAGAGAAGTTCAAAGGGATTGCGATAAAGGAGGAGCAGTTACGTCGAAAGGAAAATCTTTGAAACTACCCATAATTACGGGAAAGGCAATGGCAAGAAGCCCACTTCTGCTAGGAAAACCATTACCCTGGACCCTAATATTCCTTTATGGGCCATGGGACTTTGCATAGCGGTGCATGTCTTTCTGGCAGACCCACACTCAACAAACCTTGGTTAATCTAGAACTGCTCTTCCTTCTGAGTTTACTCCAGGCACTAAAGCCCAAGTCCAGATTGATACACCGGGCACTGAAACCCCGACAGATGGAGCGACTGCATAGACAGGATCCCCTCTTTACGTCCCTCTCTGTCTTACTTTATTTTGACTTTTGGATTTTGTGTTATTTACATTTGAGGACAAATGTTTTTATTTGTTGTGGGGTGAGGCCCACCTTATGTGCAACGTCGTTATACGTTCAATGTCATTTTATACTACTTTTTGTGGAAGGTTTGAGCTTGTAGATCCGTGTTTGTAAATTGTAAATGATTTTGACCCTTCTCTTGTACGTGTGGAATGTGGTTGTTCTTTAGCGAATTTGATTCTCGGTTCTGATCAATATCGATGACTCAAATAGTGCTTATAATCGAATGAACATGAATGTGTGGCTACGATGAGGCCAAATGAAGTCGCATAGAAAATATGTAAACTCTTTGCATCTCGTTGTGACTAGCCAATTATCAAATTGATTCTGTTGCGATGAACGTTGCACACTAGCGAAAGTGTGGAGTCTTGTTTGACTTTAGTGTCGATGCCTTGTGTGATTAGCTTACTGTGAACCATGCATGACAAGACCTAGAATTTGCCCCGTTGGTCCGGTCGACTAAGTAAGGCTATCTCTTGATATGATCTTAGGAAACTTCGAAGAGTGTAGGCAAATTTGACATATACCTCTTTTGTTGTCTACCTTGTGACTGTGCGAACCTCTTTTTAACACCCCTTGAGCCTTATCTTTCTTTGAAAGAAACTTGATGAAAACTAGACCTCTCTTAATCCACCACCTATAATCCTCTTGATTTGTGGTTGATTGAATAGCCAACATATGCTAAAAGCCTAAGTTTGGGGTGTGGTCAAAGGACAAGGACAAGTCTAAAAGTGCAAGGAAAGTCTCCTTTAACCCATGGTGTTGAGAAAAATCAAACCCCTCCATATGAAAAAAAAGAAAAGAAAAAGAGATGAAAAGAATGAAAATGAAAAGTTGTGGAATAAAATACAAAAGGAATGGGGTTCAAACCAATCCATGGAGAGTGAATAATGGGATGACTTATGAGCACTAACAAAATTGATGAAAGAAGAGGAAATGGAGTTTTGTGAGCACCACATTTCATGAGGATGAAAATCACTGAGCCTAAATGACCATACCTTTGCACTCAGTCTCGTTACAAGCCTTGTAAAGACCTTTTTGATCTTGTGTGAGCTAAAACAAATGTCAGTCGGAAAATACGGGCAAACCTATGGGTCAAAGCATGCATTGTGTTCTTATTTTTGAGTGTGAGCGTTGCATTTCATTCTGAAGCTTTATATGATTAAATCTTTATGTGTGGAAATGAAATCATCCTTTGTGTGAGGGCATTCAAATACTTTTGTTGACCTTGAATGTGCATTTGAAGCAAGTATTGCCAGCTTGAGAATCTTTGGTAATGGTGTTTCACAACTTGAATATTTTGGTTCAAAATTGATCTTTGCTTGAGTAAATTGAGACTTGTTGTGTACATTCAGGATCGAGTCTTGTGTAGCACTATTTGAGACATCCTTTCTGAACTACTGAACTTGAGTTTTACTTGAGAACAAGCAAATGTTTAAGTTGAGGGTGTTGATGAATCCACAAATTGGACTCATTTAGGGCTATATTTTGATAGAATTAGTGTCCTCAAATGCATATTTTGTCTCAATATCTGATGAAAATCCTTAAGTTTCAGGTATTTGGAGTTTGAGGCAAAGCATGGACACTTTTGGCAAAAAGGAACAAAGGTGCTGAAAAGAACGAAGATATGAACGTCTGAAGATGGCCAAGACCAGTTGGCGAGTCGCCGATCAGGCTGGAGATCGCCTTTTGTTCCAGTGTGCTGAGCCCTAATGGGCTAGAGCAAGTGGGCAATGAAATGGAGCAGTCGGCGTGTGATGTTTGCGTAATCAAGACATAACTTCCAATTCAAGTGTCTACGATCGTACAATAGTAATATAACCCAACCGAATGGGTTGGGGTCGAGTCCCAAGGGAGCGGTTCCTGATAATTAATGGTTAAGTGCAAAAAATGCTAAAGTTAACTGTAGCGGAAAACATTACCGAGTATAAACATACTAAATCTAAAAGGGATGACGCAAGCGTCAATTATCAATGGGGGTTTGTAGTGAAGTAACAACTAAAAAATAGTTAAAATATAAGAAAATGAGATAGAGAGACGGGATTCTTGGCATGTGATAGGAATACGGGATAGACTAGACTATCGGGTACATGCTTTTGATTGTAAATTATTGAACATTTGTGACTAGTCTAGACTATAGTGGGGGTAAATTCTCTCTCGAGCAACTTACCCCAAATCAACTCAGATTCTCTCGAACACTGAGTTACCACTTTAAGCATAGTCTCCGCCATAGCCTATTCACTCTCTCGAGCTGAATGTGTGGGAGAAGGACTAGGATTCACTCTCTAGAGCTGAACCCATGTCGATCCAATACCACCGGCTATCAATTTGGTAGCCTTTGTTTTACGACCTATCTCTCGAGCAAGCCAAAAACACTAAGATAAAATCGTATTTGCAACTACAATTCTATTAAGTTCATACACAACTACTAAATGAAATCACATTTAAACAACAAATAAACCGTCAATAAGCAAGACCCAGTAGATAATCTAACCCATATTCATAAAATCACACCCCAAGAATTGTGATTTTAGCTAGACATAAAAAAGAGATAAAAACCGATACCAAAAGGTGTTACCATCAAATGGGTACGATAAATAAAGTCTTTAAACATGTCAATCATGAAGATTCTTGAAGACCCACTTCCAATTTCTTGGAGTTGAAACCCTTTGAATCTTCAAGGCTCAAGAACAGTGTCTCCAAAAATGTAAAAACTGTTCTATTGTAAAACTTAGTTCTCCAACAGCTTGATACTAAGCTAAAGAAATGAGCGGGTATTTATAGCTGTCAAAAAGTGTATTGCGAAAGATCCACTCGGTGCAGTTAGTCGGGATCGCCGAACTACTCGGCGATCCACCCTTTGGTTTGGTACCTCGCCTTTTAGCTTTTGCTTTCAGTATCGTCGCGTTCTAAATCATTGGGTGATATGGTGATGCTTCGCGGAACTGCTCATTGATTTGCAGACTACTCCCTTTCCTCGCAGACTTGACCTTTTTCTTCAGGGATAAGAACACTAGAACATTAGGCGAGGTTGTAGGCCTTTCGGTGACATGCCTAATGGATTAGGCGATCGTCAGGCCGTCTTTTCTTCGTTCTTTTCAGCCGCCTTTTTCCTTCTTGCCAAGTAGTGTCCATGTTTTGCCTCAAACTCCAAATACCTGAAACTTAGGGATTTTCATTAGATATTGAGACAAAATATGCATTTTAGGACACTAATTCTATCAAAATATAGCCCTAAATGAGTCCAAATTGTGGACTCATCAATACCCTGAACTTAAACTTTTGCTTGTCCTCAAGCAACTCGAGTTCAGTTATTCAAAAAGGGTGTCTCAAACAAAGCTACACAAGAATCTTTTATGAATGCACACTACAAGACTCACTTTACTCATGCAAAGATCAATTGTGCACTCAAAGATTCAAGTTGTGACTTACCAATATCGAAGAATATCATGCTCACAATACTTGCTTCAAATTCAAGTTCAAGCTCAACCAAAGTGTTCAAATGCCTTTACATAAAGAATGATTCCATATTCATCATACAATGGTTCACAGTTTAAACCTTCCTAATCAATGCAATGCTCACACTCACAAAGATGAACACAATTCATGATTTTACCCATAATCAACACTTGCTTCAGCTCACTCAAGATCACAAAGGTCTTTCAAGGCTTGTGATGGGGCTGAGTGCAAAGTTATGGTCAATTAGGCTCAGTGGCTGTAGTCCTCATGAAACAAAGGTTGAATAACACTCCCTTTCATCTTCTTTCATCATTCTTATTTATGCTCATAAGTAGTCCTATTATTCACTGCCCATGGATAGTTGGAAACCCCAATTTTCTTTATACTTTCATAACTTTATTCCACAACTTTTTCATTCAATTTTTCCGGGGTTCCATTTTTCACAAAATCATGGGTAGAAGGGACTTTCTTGTATTTCTTGATTTGCCTTCTCTTTTCACCACATGCCCAACTTAGGCTTTTGGCCTAAGTTGGCTATTCAAACAATACATAACTTCATGAGGATTATGGGTGATGGATAAAAAAGCTTATTGTTTTCATCAAGTTTCTTCCAAAGAAAGGTAAGGCTCAAGGGGTGTTCAAAAGAGGTTCACACACACTCATATGGTAGGGCACAAAAGAGGTATATGTCAAATTGGCTGACACTCTTCGAAGTTGCCTAAGATCATATCAAAAGATAGCCTTACTTAGTCGATCGAACCAACAAGGAAAATTATAGGTGTTGTCATGCATGGTTCATCGTAAGCTCATCACACAAGGCATCTACACTAAAGTCAAACAAGACTTCACACTTTCGCTAGTGTGCAACGATCATCATAAGAGACTCGATTTAATAATTGGCTAGTCACAACGAGACTCAAAGAGTTCACATATTGTCTATGCAACTTCATTTGGCCTCATCGTAGCCGTACATTCATGTTTGTTCGATTATGAGCACTGTTTAAGTCATCGGTATTGATCAAAACTGATACGCAAATTTGTGAAATAACATGCACATTCAACACAAAAGGGGTGGAATTTATTTTCTAAAGGGTCAAAATCATTTTGCAATATAAAATATGGAGCGACAAGCTTAAACATCCACAAAAATGCAATATTAACACAATTATAAATTTTAACCCAAATATATAAAAAAAAACAAATATGCACAAAGGTGGCCTCACCCGACCACAAAAAAAATCATTTTTCCTCAAATGCGAATAGAAGTATCCAAAAGTAAAAGTAAGTACGACAGAGAGGGAGGTAAAGAAAGGATCATGTCTATGCAGTCTCTCCATCTGTCTGGGCCTCAGTGCCTGGTGTGGTACTCTGAATATGGGCATCAGTGCCTGTAGTAACCTCAGGTGGAATAGCAGTGCCAGATCAACGAGAAGCTGATGTGGACGTCTCAGGCGGTGATGTCTGGATCAGCGGCTGCACAACCATCTCCACAAGATCTGGAAAATCTCTAAATATGTTCTCCCCTCATCTCTCTCTCATCTCATCATCATGTACCGCTATCTGCTCTTCACCGGTCTCTGCATCCGACTCCTGATCTGTTGTGCCATCCCCATATACTACTCCGGTGGTAGCTAGAGGAATCCCTGAGGTCTCAGGAGAATTCTCATCATCTGCACCCTGAAATAATGAAGTGAAGTTGGTAGACTTCAAATAGTCTACGCCCTACCTCAAATCTACTATTTCGGCTTTCAAAGCCAAAACCTTGGATGTCTTCCCCTGTCTTGTCTCACAACAGAGACCCTAAGGGGGGTTAGTGCCGCCAAGATAGCACTCTCAATCATCCCTGGGATGGATCTCTCCAATCGGGTCGCCCGCACATCCGCTGAATAGGCCAGATTCCCTATTTTTAGGATCGTGGCCTGAGTAATCCTGACAGGCTAGGAGGAGGAGGAAGCACCTGGGACCTGTGAAGAAGAAGAAGGAGCGAGTGTACCTGAAGGCCCAGATCCTGGAGTAGGCGAAGATGCCTCTGCAGGTAACGAGTCAATGTTAACATCCGGAGAAATATCTGCCGGAACTGCTCTCCTCCCGTCAGCCTCCTCTCATATGTACTCGGCCTCAATATGTCGGATGCCAATGGAGGATGAAGGGGTAACCTCAATATCCCTCATAGTGTCCCGAGGTACTCCAGCACGTCGACACAACTCAGTGATCAGGACTGAGAATGGCAGAGAAGTCTTCTTCTGTTTGGCTCTCATGGCCATCTCTTGTGAAATTAGTCGTCCTAGATCGATGCGTCTCCTAGACATGATAGAGCCAAGGCAAGTTGTTTTCAGATGGCGCAAAATGGACTCGTTCTGGGATGAAATTATGGTGCTGCTGATAAAGCCAAACTAGAACCTAGCAACAATGCTCAGGTCCCTCTTCTCAATAGGAGCTCCTGCATCTATCCACCTCAGGGTAGTCTCAGAAATCAGAGGAGCCAACCAACCCTTGAAGTCATCTAGGGACTGAGCAATGGGCAACCCCTCGTAAGGAAGTGCAGAGTTTAGCGGTCTATTCAAAATAATGTTAATATATTCATTGCCGCACCAACTTCGTTACCTCTGACCATGATCGACTTCACCGGTTTGAATTCACTTGTCTTCTTCTTGCTTTTAGGAACCAACTCCCCATAAGTTGTATAGAATTCCCAGACCCAGGAAGGAACGTAAGGGCCTCGGGGCCTGGTGAACTGCTCAAACTCATGGTAGTGGATGGTGTCCCTGACACTAGGGTACTTACCTCAGGCCCTCTGTAGATAACACCTTGTCCTCTAGGATGGTCCGTACACCATCACCTTTCAATCTGTTCAACAGTCAAAGTGGAGGAGCGATAGGGTGTGCAGGGGTCACTGGAGGTGCCTGAGCTGGCACTAAACCTGTTTCAGGAGGGGTCGCAACTGAAGGAACTATGGTGGGCGAGGATTGAGATCTAGTCTAGTCCTTCTGTGAATCAGAAACTCGTCATCTTCCGGTTAAGAAAAATCAGCTCGGGTGTCAGCAACTACCTTCCTAGCTATGTGTTTCTTTCTTTTACCTTTGTCTCCCGATAAGAGTTCTTGCCTTCTCTTCTATGGGAGATTTGATCCCCTTTCGTTTATATTAATGTCCTGTGCTATTTTCTTGGGTGGCATGGTTATATTTGTACGTACCATAACTGCAAAATATTGGGAGAGGTTATGAGAAAATCAAACCTAAGCATAGAAAATCTATTGCAAACAGACTCGCCGACCCTCTTTGGCGAGCTAGGTCAGGCTCACTGAAGGGATTGTCTCAAAATATAGCAAGTCGGCGATGGGAAGGCTTTTTTGAAAAATCGCTGAATACTTTCGATGATCAAAGGTTTGTTCGCCCAAAGGGCGATCAAGAATACTTTCGGCCAGTCGCCAAGTGCTTTCGGTGACCTCAAGCTTCTCGCTGAAAGTTACAGAATCAAACAACATATATAGCCTAAAATTTAAGTTGATAAGGAGTGATTTGGCGAGCCGTGGAGTGGTTCGGCGAACTCGACCCAACTCGCTAAACGACCCAACGTGCCTATTTTCAATCCACCTTATCGAATTCAACAGCGCAACCCTCAAAAACAAAATCAAAATATGCAATAGCTAAATTAGGCTCAGACCCATAGCACTCATCACCTCAGAATACTCAGACTTCTTTTTGTTTTGCCAAATTTGGCCATTTGACGACAATTACCCTTAAGAACGGTGTCACCCTTTCTATTAATGAGCAATATACCTCATTTAACGCAAAAATGGGCTACTTAGACATCACCCAATCAATTTAAACAACATGCAAGCACAACCCAATAAAATTTCAATTATTTAAAAACACACAAATTATGAGCATTCAATGATCAAAGCAATACAGGTTAAATTTTTAAATTAAAATCGGTATTAAGACAATCTATTCCTATCAGAGAGGCCCAACACACATCACTAAGATACAACCAGTGCAAATGAGTACAAAATTTTCAAAGGTAAACTACGGGTTCAGAAACCAACCTTAGATGCCGAGTAAATTAAAATTGAAATGATAGGGGGCAAAGAAATCCTAGTTCCGAGCACCAATCAACAACAAAAATATTAATAAAAAGCAAGAGTATTGAGAATACTAACTTGGAGTTAGTTTGTGAAGTTTAAAAGCGAGGGAAAGTGAAGACTTTGAAACTTTTAAAACCTTTGGCCATATATAACTATCCAGTTTGCGACCATTCGGCGACATTAGTTGATGAGTCCACAAATTATACTCATTTAGGGCTATATTTTGATAGAATAAGTGTCCTCAAATGCATTTTTTGTCTCAATATCTGATGAAGACCCTTTAAGTTTCAACTGTTTGAAGTTTGAGGGAAAGCATGGACACTTCTTAGTAAAAAGGAACAAAACTAGCTGCAAGATCGAAGAAATGAAGATCTGAGAATCGCTGAACCCATTCGGCGAGTCGCCAAAAGGTCTTATCCTCGCCTTTTGTACAATGTGCTGAGCCCTGAAGGAAATTATCAAATAGGTGGTGAACAGGAGCAGTCGGCGTATCGCCGAGAAGTTCCGTAAAGCAGTATTATGTCGCCCAATGATCCAAACACGACGATGCTGAAGGATAGAGCAAGACGGTGATGGAACCTACCAAAGGGTGGATCGCCGAGTGGATCGGCAATCTTGACTAACGACGCCGAATGTTTCCACTGCAACATAGATTTTTGAAAACTATAAATACTCGTTGAGAATTAGTATTCTAGTATCGAATTTTTAGCTTTATAGAGTAATTTTTCAGACCTGGCCTCTATTTTTGAGTTCTAAGTTTGGAGAGTGTTTTGAAGAACTTGAAGGTTCAAAGGGTTTGAACTCCAAGATTTTGTGTTTGGGTATCTTGGATTATTCACTCTTTGTTTGTTTTAAGAATGAAATCTTCATACCCATTTGAATACAAACTCATATTGGTATAAATTTCTATCTCTTTTACATGTTTAGCTAAAACCCCAATTCTTAGGGTTTGATTTTGTGAATATGGGTTAGATTATCTGTTGAGTCTTTCTTGTTGATGATTTATTTGTTGCTTAGATGTGATTGGCTTAGTAGTTGTGGTGGAACTTAATAAAATTGTAGTTGCAAATACGATTTCACCTTTGTGTTGTCGGCTTGCTCGAGAGAGAGGTCGTAAAACTAAGACTACTAACTTGATTGCCAGTGGGATTGGGTTGATAGTGGTTCAGCTCGAGAGAGTGAACCCTAGTCTCATTACCACAAACTCAGCTCGAGAGAGAGTGGGCTAAGGCAGAGGCTGTTCTTCATGTGACAAGTGGGTGTCCGAGAGGAACCTATTTGATTCGGGGTAAGTTGCTCGAGAGAGAATTTATCCCCTCTATAGTCTAGCCTAGTCACAAATATTCAACAAATTTATTGTGAAAAACATGTACCCAATAGTTTAGTTTTTTCCGTATTCCTATCACATCCGAAGAACCCTATCTCCTTGATTAGTACTTTTTGCATTTTTGCTGTTTTTTTACTTACATGTGACAAAACCCCCATTGATAATTGATGCTTGCATCACCCATTAGATTTAACATGTTTTTAATCAATGATATCTTTAGCTATGACTAATTAGAACTTAATTTTATTTTTCTACTAATTCTCAATCCCACTCCCTTGGGACTCGACCCCAACCCTTGGTTGGGTTACTTTACTATTGGACGATCACAGACACTTGCATTGGAAGTTGTGTCTTGATTACACAAACATCAAAATGGAACCGCTACCAGGGATACTGAAGCGAGACTTCAAGGTGGGAGATTGGGTTTTGCTGTACAACTCTCGACTTAGACTCTTTCCTGGAAAACCCAAATCCAAATGGTCTGGACCTTATAGAGTAACGCGGGCGTTCCCCAATGGTTCCATAGAAGTTGAAGATCAAGAAGGACCCCCATTTAAAGTGAATGGTCAACGTCTGAAATTATATCTTGGGGAATGTCTCAAGAGATTTCTTTGGTTGTAGTGGTGTATCTAGAGGATGCTTCAAGGCACTTCCACGTCCTGCCACGACGTTAAATAAGATGTTGTTTTGGAGTCAACCCAAAACCATTTATTGCTTTTTTTTCTTTTATAAAATAATGGTGTGTTGATTGTGCAGATGGAAGAGTGGAGAGTGAACGAAAAGTGCAGATTGGTGAGCAATAAGACCAATCAACGAATCTCTGAATGGTTCGGCGACTCCGAACTAGACCGCGATTACACTCAAGGTCATCTTGCATTGGATTCTGTAAAACTCGGCGAGCACAAGAAATTATTGGCGAACAACCGACCATGTCTGCGATCCCGACAAAGACCGCCGTTTGGACTCCCACAAAACATAGAGGTTCTGTAAACTTCAGCGAGGCAAATGACTATTTGGCATTTCGTTGAATAGATCGGCGATCGGGACTAATGTCGCCGAATGGGAAAAAACTGGATGGTTTTGCAAGCGAAAGGTTTAAAAATTTCAAATTCATTCACTTTCCCTCACTTTTTGTCTTCCCAAACTCACACCCGCAAAGCTAGCTCCTATATTTTTTCTTATCTAGGGTATTTCTAGTGTTGATTTGTGCTAAGAGTTGGATTACATTGCCGCCTAGCATTTCAATCTTCTCTTAATCGGCACCAAAGGTTGGTTTCTGAGCCCTATGTCCCTTTTCTCAAAAGTTGTGGTCAAATGTGATGACATTACTTTGGTAATGTGTGCTGGTCCTCTCTGGTAGGATTAAAATATTTGTTTGCCTGTTAGGTTTGCAAATTTTACCCATACTAAGTTAAATAGTTGATTCCTAAAGGCTACACTTTAAATTGGGTGAAAAATCGGGGGTTGTGCATGATTGTTATTGGGTCTAAGCCTAATTTGAGTTGTGCATGCCTTAATTTTGTTTTCGGGGGTTGCGGGGTGGAATTTGGGAAGGGTCAAAAGTAGGGACGTTGGATCATTTGGCGAGCTGGGTCGAGCTCGCCGAATCACTCAGTGGCTCGCCTTAAATACCTATATCGCCTTTAAATTAATGCCAAATATGATGTGGAATTTTGTAACTTTCGGCGAGAAGCATGATGTTGCCGAATGCATTCGGTGCCTCGCCAAATGACTTCCTATTTACCCTTTGTCTGCACCTTTGTATTCTCTGTGCACTACACTCGGCGAACCGCCTAGGTAGTTGCGCGCTTCGCCAACTGGTGTGGCAAAGTGATTCTGCAATTAAACTGCCTTGCTTTTGTCTAAATACTTTCTAACTTTTTCTTGAAGCTTTGCAGAAATGGCTACACCAAAATTAGAAGGAAGAGATATGCAACCCTGACAAACAAGAGTGAAAAATTTCAGGGAAAATACAAAGGCAACAAATCCTCCCAAAATGCATAATGAGGGAGAGAAACCTAGTGCCAGCAGGAGAACAAATCCCCGAGACCCCACTATTCCCTTGTGGAGACGTGGATTCTTCACAGCTATCCACTCCTTTTGGTTGCTCATGACATGGACAATCTTAGTAAGTCAGCTGTCGCTGAATCTTCTGAAGAAGGTTCGGGGGCCATTATCAAATTCCAGGTTGACACATCAGGCACTGATGCCCAGAAAGATGGAGTGACTGTGTAGACAGGATTTTTCTATACCTCCTCTCTGTCTTTTTTTATTTTAAATTCTGGATATTCTGTTATTTGCATTAGAGAACAAATGTTTTTTATTATGGTGAGGTGAGGCCCACCTTTGTGTGCCACTCGTGAAACATGTTTTGTTTAAATATTTGGGTTGTGAGCTATATTGTTGTGTTTTTATTGCTTTTTGTGAATGTTTGAGCTTGTGGCTCCTTTTGTTTTAAATTGCAAAATGATTTTGACCTGTCCGAAAATCTAAATTTTTTTGCCACCTCTCATGTGTTGAAAGTGTCTGTTCTTTTGCAAAAAAATAAGTCTCCGTTCCAATCAATACCGTTGACTTAAATAGTGCTCTCAATCGAACGAACATGAATGCGCGGCTACAATGAGACCAAATGAAGTTGCATAGATAATATTTGAATTCTTTGCATCCCGTTATGACTGGCCTAGTATCGAATTGAGTCTCATGTATGATCATTGCACACTAGCAAAAGTGTGGAGTCTTGTTTGACTGTAGTGTCAATGCCTAATGTGATGAGCTTACTTTGAACCATGCATGATAGATCCTAGAACTTTCCCCGTTGGTCCGGTCAACTAAGTGATGCTATCTCTTGATATGATCTTAGACAACTTCTAAGAGTATGAACCAATTTGACATATACCTCTTTTGTGACCTACCTTGTGAGTGTGTGAACCGCTTTTGAATACCCCTTGAGCCTTACCTTTGTTTGGAAGAAACTTGATGAAATATAGACCATTTTTTATCCATTACCCATAATCCTCATGAAGTTGTGGTTAGTTAAATAGCCAACTTAGGCCAAAAGCCTAAGTTGGGGTGTGGTAAAAAGATAAGGGCAAATCAAGAAGTGCAAGAAAATCTTCTTTACCCATGGTTTTGAAGAAAAATGGAACCCCTCCATATAAAAAAAATGAGAGAAAAGAGAAAGAAAAACAAGTTGTGGAATAAAGTACAAAAGAAATGGGGTTCCCAAAAAATCCATTGAAAGTGAATAATAGGATGACTTATGAGCACTAAAGAAAATGATGAAGGAAGAGGAAAGGAAGTGTTGTGAGTACCACATTTCATGAGGATGAAAGTCACTGAGCCTAAATGACCATACCTTTACACTCA
>NW_006239001.1:682124-682826 GCF_000226075.1 Solanum tuberosum
GTTGATGAGTCCACAAATTGGACTCATTTAGGGCTATATTTGGATATAATTAGTGTCTTCAAATGCATATTTTGTCTCAATCTCTAATGAAAACCCTTAAGTTTCAGGTATTTGATGTTTGAGGGAAAGCATGGACACTACTTAGCAAAAAGGAACAAAAGTAGCTGAAAGATCGAAGAAATGAAGATCTGAGAATCTCCAAACCCATTCGGTTAGTCGCCAAAAGGTCTTATCCTCGCCTTTTGTTCCAGTGTGCTGAGCCTTGAAGGATAGGATCAAATCAGTGGTGAACAGGAGCAATCGGCGTATCACCTAGTAGTTCCGCGAAGCAGTACTATGTCGCCCAATGATCCAAACACGACAATGCTGAAAGATAGAGCAAGATGGTGATGGAACCTACCAAAGAGCGGATCACCGAGTTGATCAACGATCTTGACTAACGATACCGACTGATCCGCGGCAACACAGATTTTTGAAAACTATAAATACTCGTTGAGAATTAGTATTCTAGTAGCGAATTTTTATCTTTGAATAGTAATTTTTCAGACTTGGTTTCTATTTTTGAGTTCTAAGTTTGGAGAGGGTTTTGAAGAAATTGAAGGTTCCAAGGGTTTCAACTCTAAGATTTTGGGTTTGGGTCTCTTGGATTCTTCACTCATTGCTTGTTTTAAGACTTAAATCTTCATACCCATTTGAATGCAA
>NW_006239001.1:682894-712307 GCF_000226075.1 Solanum tuberosum
TTTACATGTCTAGCTAAAACCCCAATTCTTGGGGTGTGATTTTGTGAATATGGGTTAGATTATCAGTTGGGTATTTCTTGTTGATGATTTATTTGTTGTTTAGATGTGATTTCGTTTAGTAGTTGTGGTGGAACTTAATGAAATTGTAGTTGCAAATATGATTTCACCTTTGCGTTTTCGATTTGCTCGAGAGAGAGAGGTCGTTAAACTAAGACTACTAAATTGATGGCCGGTGGGACTGGGTAGACATGAGGTCCAACTCGAGAGAGTGAACCCTAGTCTCATTCCCACACACTCAGCTCGAGAGAGTGAGTGGGTTAAGGCGGAGGGTATTCTTCATGCGGCAGGTGGATGTCCCTGAGGAACCTATTTGATTTGGGGTAAGTTGCTCGAAAGAGATTTTATCCCCTCTATAGTCTAGCCTAGTCACAAATATTCAATAGATTTATTGTCTAAAGCATGTACCCAATAGTTTAGTTTTTCTGGTGTTCCTATCACATCCCAAGAACCCCATCTCCTTGATTAGTACTTTTTGCACTTTTGCTATTTTTTTACTTACCTGTTACCAAACCTTCATTGATAATTGACACTTGCGTCACCCCTTAGATTTAACATGTTTTTAATCGATAATATCTTTAGCTATGACTAATTAGAACTTGATTTTATTTTTCTACTAATTCTCAATCCCACTCCCTTGGGACTCGACCCCAACCCTTAGTTGGGTTACTTTACTATTGTACGATCGTAGACACTTGCATTGGAAGTTGTGTTTTGATTACGCAAACATCATTAGTCGCGTCCACCGATCCACTCGTCGAAGTGTCGAATGGTCACTTAGCCCCACTGATTTCTACAGGACCTATATTTTCTTGGGGGTTAAGACGGCGGTCTTAATCGTGGTCGCCGACTCACCGAACTTCTCTTGAACTCACCGAGTTTTACAGGATCTGGGTTGAAATTGTGTTGAGCCAAACGGCAAATCAAGTCGGGCACGCCGACCTCTTTGCTGATACGCCGACTGCACCATTTTCTTGCCAATCTGCATTTTCCAAACACTTTCCGCATTTAAACCTTCACAACCAACATACCATTATTTACATAAATAAAACTAAAGCATTTTAGGATTTTGGGTTGCCTCCCAAACAGCGCCTTAGTTACCATCGTGGCACGATGCAAGTCAACACTCAAACCTCATTTTTGGGGTTAGCCATAGTATCACTAGGCAACCTGTAGCGACCCTAAAAATTGATAGGTGAAATTAGAGCCTAACGTATGCATTTTTAAAAGTTTAAGCATAAATTGAAGTTATGAAATTTTCAAAAAAAAATTGGACTTTGCCTTAGTTTTATTTGTTAAGTCCATGTGGGCAAGGGGCGTTTTTGTAAATATTATTGTTTAGTTAAATTAAGAAGTGGATTATATTTTATTTTATTTCTAATAACTATTTATGGTATTAAAACTTTTAAAGAGGTATTGTTTTAATTCATTCTTAAAAAAAAAAGGTTCTCTCTAGAACACCATTGAAGGTCAAGGTCAAGTTGGAGCTAGGGTTGAAGATTTTGAGTGCTTTCTTCTTCAATTTTTCGTGGGTTTTCAACTTAGAGGTATGGTGACCCTTGATCGTTGATCAATCTTTCTTTCAAGGAGTCCAATCAAAAGAGTTTTAAAAAAAAATGTTTCGAAGAACAAAAATCTCAAATTCTAATCTAAGTATGGGTTCATTGGCAAAACATTTTCTAAGACATTATATTGATGAATTAATGTTTGATTAATGTTTTTAAGATGATTTCATATGGAGTTCCTTGAAGAACCCATGTTTTCCTTAAAACTCCTATATTTGCTTATGAAGTGGGTCTTTTTCTATGAATTCAAAGTTGATGGAATTATGTGTAAAGTGAATGGTATTGATATCTCTTGTGTTGTTTAATGTTTATTTATGATTAATTGTTGATAATGGATGAATTAAGGGTGGTAAGCCTTATGGGTGAAATATTGGTGATTGTTTGGATTTTGGTGATTTTGGCTATGGCTTTGGATTTTGGTAAGAAGGCTTGAACTCTCTTTATTGAATTGATTATTGTTGGCATGTTGGATTCACCTTTGGTGGAAGTGTTATATCTTATTCTTGTGTTGTATTATTGTGAATTGTAGCCATGAAGGCATTGGTGAAGTTGTTGTATAATATTGGAATATCGTATTATTGTAAATTGAGTCCATGAAGGGCATTATATGAGTGCTTTAATAGTGTTGTGTTATTATACACATATGAGGCTATATGTAAAGTCCTATATGAAGCTATATGTAAAGTTTGTGTGAAGCTATAATGTGAAGATGTTCTAATGGTATTAATGTGATATTGTATAAAGTGTTATTATGCCAATGAGAAAGCATGTTTCTCTTGAAATGATGATATGTGGTGATGATGGACTATGATGAGTCTTTATAAGATGATGTTGTAGCTCATATGCTAGACTTGAGTATCTTGTCTTGCGTCATGCAAGCTTGATTTTATATATGAATGTTTGGTTGGGCTATGACTTAGTAATGGAGCTCTTCCAATAAATAGCTAAAAGAGGAATTCTAGGCCAAGACTTGAATTGGTAGACTTAAGCATAGTGCCTTTTCATGAGTCTAGTTTTCCTAAGTACATGTATAACCTTGAAGGATGGGCCTTAGGGTGATGTTCCCTTCATGAGTGAAATGATAGACTTAGAGATGGATGGAACCGGAACGGCATGAGAATCCTTATCTAAGAAAGTCAAATGAGCTATCCCTTTGAACCTAGATTGGCTATGACTAAGAAATGGGGCCTTTCTTAGGAAAAGGTATTATGAGTTGGTTGAACTAGAAAAGGAACCCTCTAGTACATATGTGATTAAATACTCTATGGAAACCAAGGCTAAGCACCGAGTGGATGTGGTTAGGATGGTGGCCTAGTTGAGCATGAGATTAGGCACAATGAACATCCTTGGACATCTCTTAAACCATGTGCCAACATGGGTTGCTTTTAGTTCTACCCTTGGCAAGTAGAACAACCTCCATGGAGTAGGATAGACTCGGGATTCCATACCTTGCTAGTGTGGTCTATGTCAATTAAGGCCTATTTCCATCATATGGGATGTGCACTCTAGTATTGGATAGGTTCTACAATGTGTAGGTAGTAGTATGGGATGCTATCTACACATGGCACGAGTAGGCTTAAAAGATGCTAAAGTGAGTTCCCTAAGCCCTAGGGCTATTATGTGATTGTCCCCTATATGCTTTTGTGTCTCTTAAACTTAGGGTGACTTGAGATAGAGACTTAAATGGTAAGGAAGGAATTACTTCGCTATCTTGTTTAATTATAATACACTTGTGTTAATTGAGTTGTAAACGATGTGAATATGGTCTTATTTGTGAATGGTGACTTGAAATGTGGGTTTATGCTTGTGATTGTAAAGGTTTGTTGAAGAATGTCTTAAAAGCATTTATTCCTTGTAAATGTCCGTGGTGCACGTTTTCTTGCATGGTCATCATACTTAGTACTTAATTGTGCTAATTCCATATTTCTCTATTTTCTACAAGTGTAGGTTCCGGAAAGTGTTGTTCATATCACATTTCATGAGGATAGCAGCCACTGTGCCTAAATGACCATACCTTGACACTATGCCCCGTTACAAGCCTTGGAAAGACCTTTTTGATCTTGAGTAAGCTGAAACAAACGTTGGTTAGAAAATAAGGGCAAACCTATGTGTGGAGTCATGCATGTGTTCATCTTTGTGAGTGTGACAGTAGTATGTGATTCCAGAACTATAAAGTGTTGAACCATTGTGTGTGAATGTGGTATCAACTTTGTGTGAGGGCATTTCAGTACCTTTGTTGAGCTTGAACTTGCATTTGAAACAAGTATTGTGAACTTGAAAATCTTTGGTAATGGTGCGTCACAACTTGAATCTTTGAGTGCACAATTGAATCCTTGCATGAGTAAGTTAAGTCTTGTTGTGTGCATTCATGATTGAGTCTTGTGTAGCACTTTTTTAGACATCCTTTTTGAACTGTTGAACTTGAGTTTTACTTGAGGACAAGCAAAAGTTTAAGTTGTGGGTGTTGATGAGTTCGAGATTTGGACTCTTTGAGGGCTGTATTTATAATGATTTAGTGTGCTCAAACGCTTATTTTATGCCAACAAGTGATATAAAACCCTTTGAGGAACAAAGATAGGACACTAATTTGCAAAATGGAACGAAGAAAGCTGACAGAGTGAAGAAAAGTACGCCTGGTGATCGACAAGTCCACTTGGCGAGTTGTCGAACGACCTCTTGACAACCTAAATTTCCAGTGGGCCAAGCCTTGAAGGTGAAAATCAAGTTGGCGAGAGAAAGGAGTAGTCGACGGATCACCGAGTGGTTCCGCGATGCAGTGTTAGGTCGCCCAAAGTTACATAACTTGAGGATGCTGAAGGTCAAGGTAGAAAGGCGATGAAATTGACCTATGGGAAGATTGTCGAGTGGATCAGCGAGAACGACTTGCTTCGCCGAGTAGATCTTCGCAGCACATTTTTGGTGACTATAAATACGTTTTTGAACATTAAGTTTAGTATCAATTAATAGAATTATTAATTATTATAATTTTTCAGTTTGAACTCTGCGTATTGAGACAAATTTTCTCTAGTTTTTCCTAGTTTTTGAAGAATTGATGTTTTTCACTTTTGAGAAATTGAAAGTGGGTCTTTGTGATTCTTCGACTTGGAGCATTGTAAGAACGACATTAATCTCACCCAGTTGATGGGAAACTCAATTTGGTAACGATTTTTATCTTTTTACGATGACTAGCAAAACCCCCAATTTTTGGGGTGTGATTATTTGATTTTGGGCTGATTTAGTTTATGGGTATTGCCAATTGTTAGTCTAAATGTTATTTAAAAGTGATTTCAATCATTAATTGTGGTTTAATTTAAGAATTGTAGTTCGCAATGTAGTTCGACCTTCGTGTTTTTTGCTTATTCGAGAGAAAGGTTTTAAAACCAAGATTATTGATTGATGGTCTGTGGGTATTGGGTTTTCATGGGTTCAGCTCGAGAGAGTGAATCGTAAAACCTTCTCCACACATTCAATTCGAGAGAGTGAATCCTAAACCCTTCTCCATACAGTCAACTCGAGAGAGTGAATGGGGCGTAGGCTGTTTTTATTTTGCATGCTTATCGATGTTCGGGAGAAATCGACTTGATTCGGGGTAAATTGTTGGAGAGAAAGTTTACCTCCTCTATAGTCTAGCTTAATCACTAATATCTAGCTATTTTCTAATAGTTGTAATTACCTATTTGTCTATATTAGCCTATAATCGAATCACATCTCAAGAACCCGTCTCCTTATTGATATTTCATATTGTTTGTTGTTGTTGTAGTTGATAATTAAAACCAAAACCCCATGTTATTTGACATTCGTGTCACCTCCTTATTTGAATTATGTTTTTATTCGTATATGTTTATTCCTATGACTTACTTGATCATATTCGTACTTTCCTACTGTATCTTAAACACGTACCACTCCTTGTGGGATTCGACTCCAACTAATTTAGCTGGGTTATATATTGACTAGCGATCGTTGACACTTAGATTTGGATGACGTGTCCTTGAAATGTTAATAAATAGGTGAAGCTGGTTTTCTCTTGGTCTTCCAGATCAATGGAGATTTGGTTATAACCGGAATACCCATCAGAGAAGCAATACCAACCTCTCTTTGATAGTGGATCAAGCATTTGATACATGAAAGGCATGGGAAAGTTATCCTTTTCGGTCCACGAGTTTAACTTCCGATAATCTATGCATACTCGCCATCCGAAAATCGGTCTCATATATACAAGGTCCCTCTTTTCATTTCGGAATACTGTGATTCATCCCTTTTCGATACACATTGCACCGGACTTACCCATTTGCTATCCGCAATAGGATAGATCACACATGCGTTCAACCACTTTATTATTTCTTTTTTTACCACCTCCTGCATTGGTGGGTTCAATCTCCGCTGATGTTCAACACTAGATTTATAATCACTATCAAGCTAAAATTTGTGTTTGCAAATGCCGGGAGGAATACCCACTATGTCAGCGATAGTCCAACCTGTAGCTTTGATATGCCTTCTTAACACCTCAATGAGCAAATTTATCTACCATTCAAGCAAGTGAGCTGCAGTGATCACCGGTAAGGTGTTATTTGCCCCTAAAAAAAGCATATAGGAGATGGGAGGGAAGTACTTTCAACTCTAGATTTGGTGGTTCTTCTATTGATGGCTTTGCGGGAGGACTTTCTCAATATTTTAAATCAATGTCCAACTTCAATGGAGTCTTTAAATATCCCCCATGCCTAAAAGAGAAGCTACTACCTCATCGTAACCTTGAATTTCGAACTCATCATAGTTTGCTCCACCGCCTTATTAATAGCATCAACCGTGGAAACCACGTGAATATCACTTGTGTGTTTCATTGGCTTACAAACATTAAAGGTTAATTCATCTTCTTTCAACCGGAACTTCAGTTCTCCGCTTCAACATCCACCAATGCTCTCCCGGTTGCCAAAAATGGTGTTCCTAAAAAGATAGGAATTTCAGCATCTATTTCATAATCGAGAATGACAAAATCAGCTGGGAAAAATGAATCGGTCAACCTTTACCAAGATGTCATATAGTACCTATACAGGAAGTTTAATTGATTGGTCCGCCATCAAAAGTCTCATTGTTGTGGCTTTCAGTTCACCAAACCCAAGTTGTTTATAGATTGCATATGGCATTAGGTTGATGCTTGCTCCCAAATTACATTGGGCTTTAGCAAATTGGAGCATGGAACGGTGAACGCTCCAGGATCTTCTCTCTTTTTGATCAACTCCTTAGTCATAATTCCACTACAACTATAAGAAACTTCGATTGTCTCAAAATACAAGCTCATTTTCTTTTGGACTAACTCATTCATGAACTTGGCATAACCTAGCATTTCCAACAATGCTTCCACTAGAGGGAGATTAATTGATAATGTCTTGAACACCGATAAAAACTTCTTGAGCTTCTCATCCTCGTTCTTCTTCTTGAGACGTTGGAGAAAAGGAGGAGATATTTTGGGTAAATGTTGTTTAACTTTTGGGATTGGATAGTGTTTCTCCACATATTTTTGTAGCCCTTTGGCAATGCTTTGATGGATGGGTATTTCTTCTTCCTCCGTACCTTTGACTTCTTCATGCATCTGAGCTTCTTCATTGCCTGTTACATCAACTATTGCTACCATTCCACTACGAGTAACCATAGCCAACCCTCTATCATCATCTTTCATTGTCATTTTTGGTTCCAATTGTGCTGAAAGTAAACTCAACTGACCTTCAGCTATCTTGATTGCATCTGCGTGAGAGTTCACTTTATTGTTCAATGATGAAAAATCAGCTTTCATCCCTTTTAACAAATTATCCGAACCTTTAACTTTATCAAGGACGTGTGACAACAAATCATTCACCCGAGGACTACTTGCACTCCCTTCGGACCTTGGACTCTCACTCAATTGAGTGTGGTCCTTTTCGTGGTCATCCTCCCTTTTCCAATAATAACTTTCCTCATCCCAATCTTTATAGTATCTTCTTTACTCTTCCCCCTTGTGATAGTTGCAACCTTGATTCACACCACGCTGTAAATAGCGTGGGTGGAAACCCTCCTCATGTCTCTTGAAATTCCAACCTTTATTCTCCCCGGCTTTGAATAACCTGAGGAAGAACCCTCCTCAACTCTAAACATTCCACCTGTTCCCTTGAGCTTTCCCACATTCTCAAACATATGCCCTTGCAGAAGCTCCATTTGGGTCAATATCTTCTTGATGTTCTCATCCCTTTTTCTCTTTCCTTATCAAGTTGTTCTTGTGTCATTCTAAAACAAAAAGGAGAGACTTGATCCTCTTGAATGTACCAAGCTTGATTTATTTTCGTCATGTCATCAAGAAGAAATGAAGCTACCTCAAATGATTGCAATATTATTCCACCTTGAATAAATTAGTCGGCCACTCTATTATTTGCTGGATCAAAACTCCGGTAAAAATATTGGAGTAGAAAATCGTTTGGTAGCCCGTGAGTTGGGCATTGAAGTAAGAGTTTCTTGAACCTCACCCATGTTTCGTGGATGGGTTCACCTTCTAATCGATTAAAACCTTGAATGTTATCTCTGAGTTTTATAATCCTCGATGGGGGAAATAATCTTGCATTGAATGCCATAATCAGCTCATCCCATGATGTGATGGAATTTCTTGGTAACTCTGCCAACCACTTGCTAGCCTCCCTCGTCAAAGATAGTGGAAATAACCTGAGCTGGATTTACTCTTGTGACACATTCTTGAACGAAAACGAACTGCATACCTCTATGAAATTCCTTACATGCTAATGTGGATATTCGTGATCATGCCCTCCATAGAGTCCCCTCATTTGAAGGAGATGATGAGTTGTGCTAGTGACCTCAAAAGTTGCATTCTCATCAGCGATGGTAGGGAAATTGCACCCATTTCACTCATTTGGGTTGGATTGTACACACTATTAACATCCTCGATACCATCTCCAGGGTCTGATACGGTGCCATTTACTTCTTCCTCACTAATTTTAACTTCTATTTAGTCTAACCAACACGAACACAATGCAGTCTAAACCGATTCAACTACAGTTGACAAATTCATAAGTCAAACCTTCGATAAAAGAACTCTAAACAACGCTACTCCCCGGTAGAAGCGCCATTTTGATTAACGTTCAAAGATATTTCATCCATTTCTAAGCGTCAACGGTCGTAAAATAGTATAAACCCAACTTGTCATGACCCGAGAACACCCCCTAGTCGTAACACGGCATACTTGACCCCGAAGGGGTCGCATACAAGCCCTTAGCATTATCATATCATAACATCGTAGAAAATTAGAGAGAATTTAAAACTTTATTTAAAGCATAATACCAAAAACATTTCATAAAAACAGCAGTCTTTCTAACATCTTTGTCTCAAACCATCTATGAACAACATGAATAAAAGTCGTGGGACGCAGACCACATAAGGTATAAAACATAAGAAAAGACATAAAGGAAACATAAGGGGTTTGTCCTCGAAGCTATGAGGACTCACCAATCTTCAATCTTCAATCTTCTTGCACTTAGGAACCTAGGCTCCAAGCAACTCAATCTCCCAACACCCTACATTTGATTATAATGTAGGCAATATGCGTTAGTACAAAATGTACCAAGTATGAAAGTTAACATACCAACATAAAACATCTCAAATGATTAATCAACATAAGACATAGTCATAAGAGATAATAACATAAACTCCAATAAATAATAGTACCATTCTCAAGAAACCTCAAAAGCATGCAAGAATAGCATCCCATAATACTACCCAAGCTATGAATCCATTCTTGGTCATCCTAATCATGGTCTATATACATGGTTTAATTCTCTAGGCATCTCTACCATAAGGGCACCATACTTCTAGGCAACCTCAAAGCACACTTGTGCAATGCATGAAAAGCATCCCATAATACCCTTTACACTAAGCATAACTTTGAAGTCATCCTAGTCATATTCACCCTACTTTGGTCTCATTATTTACTAAATTTCTCATAACTAAGGGAGTCTCTCACCTTTAGTCACTAAAGTAAGGAAGGCAAATATGGCACAATCCTATCTCAACTCATTCTCTTTAGTAACCCAAAGTCATACTTGTGCATTGCAATCATACCATCCCATAATACTAATCATGCTAAGTATTACTTCTAGGTCCTCTTACTAATACGTCTTGGTTTGGAACCTAGTTACTCTCTTTATCTTCAGAACACTATGAGGTACTCTCTTAAGCACATCTTAGTTCGCTTATAACTTGAACCCTATGAGATACCACCTTTAGGATGTCTAAGTTCATTACTAGCATGGATACAAGGAGATACTTAGTTAAGTATGTCCCACTTCATTATACTTGGAACCCTATGAGATACTCTATAAAGTATGTCTAAGCTCCTTCTTTACATGGACCCTATGAGATGCTATCTTAAACAAGTCTAAGTCCATCTATACTCTAGAACACTATGAGTTACTTCATTAAGTAAGTCTTAGTTCATTATGCTTTGAACACTATGAGATGCTTCTCAAGTATGTCTTAGTTAATTAGATATGGAGATTGCTACTAGGAACCTTGACTCAAATATGTGAAGGATCCCATCTCATGAGACCTACCTATGGAAAAACTTAAACTCTACTACGTAAGAGTTCCGCCTTGTACTTGGATAGTCCTCACATCTACTAGGTTTGGTTCTCCTTTCTACTTGGAACTCGGACACTTATTTGTGTGACACTCCTTCTGATTGTCAATATCCACCTGGAGCCAAGCATACACCCCAAGGTTTACGTGTTAAGCCTTGCTTAACATTCATCTCTCATGGAAGGATGTCCTTGACAATCCATCCATGGTCAAGTGATTCCATCACTTCACACTTTCAAGCATTCATAAAGTATACTAGGTGAGTATAGGCCTTTCACCATAAACCCACCCATTAGATTCTATTCATCTCATTGACCCTACTCTCAAGCCCTAGTGATTTAGCATTCATGACTAAAATCCTTCATCTAAAAGCCTTACTTCATTCTATCCTTATTCATATCTAGATTACAAGACATTAAAGAAAAAGTCTTCTTCTTAAGCAATTGTCATCAGATTCATCATTACTAGATGATTCTAGCCATAATTCATCTTAAAGGTTCAATTCCAACTTTACAAGTCAAGATCAATCATATTCTATTAGTCTAAGTTCAATTAATTATTATGTGTTCCTAACCTTGAACAATTACTACTCATGACATTGTTACAAGAAGGTCACTCAGAAACCTTCAATTTGCCCTTTAATGGTATCAACCCACAAATCATGGAACTTATCAAGAAAACTAGGGTTAAACATTGAAACCACATAATTTAATCATAATATCACAATTAAATGCAAAATTAACCGTAAAGAATTATTATCCAACACTTTGGAATCATACCCAACTACATCCACACATTGGAAATAACCCTAGCTTAGATTGGGGTTCTTTTTCACAAATTAGACGAAATCTTAGGGGACTCTATGGGTGGAAGAACCCATAGATTAAAATCTAAGCATACCTTAACTCAAAGCCCTACTAAGCTTGCTTCAATGGTGAGATTCAACCTAGCCTCCTTCTCTTCTTCTTCTTCTTAGATTTTCTAGAGAGAGAATTATTTGAGTGGAGAGGATTTTGGGGTTTTGATTTAGGTCTAGTGTAAAGTAACTAAGAATTAAGGGTTAAAGACTTAAAATAATCTAAATAGGTGAATAAAATACATATAAAACGACCCCCACTTAAAACTAGTCGAATAAGATTTTACCCAAATGTCCCTCACTTGGCAGCCCCGTCCCCGACACCACGGCCACTTGGACGGTCCGTCAAGGAAACCACGGCCCGTGGTGGTGCCCGTGGTCCCTTGACCAGTGTCTCCCCTAACTTTCCAAGACCCTAAAACTCCCTAAAACACTATGGCACCTTCACGGGCACTTTGACGGGCCGTGGTCAAGCCAGCGGCTCGTGAAGTGCCTCGTGAACTTGGGGCAGTGTCTTGTCCTCAGGGCCTTGACTCCCAAGTGTCTAAGGAATATCCACGGACCTCTTCACGCAACGTGTTCCACACCACTGGTCGTGAACCCTTAGGCAGTAGCTTGCCAAGGTCGAGCAGCCTTGGCCTTTTTGCTTAGGCTTGCCCTTTTGCCTTGGTACTTGCCCTTCCCAAGCTCAACCAAACTCTCTAAGTTCATCTAGTCTACTAGGTATAATACATACCTTGACGTTCATCCACTAAACTCCTCATTCTAAGCATGCAAAGTCTCAACTACGATTCAAATTCTCAACATCACACTCTAGAACCCTAGTTCTTGGCTCTAGTTTAGTCTACTAATTTCTGGGGCATTACACAACTACATGATTTGGGGTCAATCCCACAGCGAGTAGCTTTCTTTTGAATTCAAATATGAAAGTATAATAGTAACCCTTTAAGTTGAACAAGCACAACACGCAAAAGATGAGGATTCGAATTCTAGGATGTAGTTAGTAACCCACTTCAACACTCAAACCGAAACAATGAAATGATGAGGAAACACTTGGGGGGTTGACTAACCAACTATTGCATTCAACTTAATGGGTGAACATCATTATCAACAATGTCAATTTGTTGTGGGTAGAATAGGCTTTAAGTAAAGCAATTTTCTCTCGAACAATTACCTTATTTTTGATGAATTTTCTCGAACTTCAACATTAGCCATAAGACGCCCAACCTACTTTCTCATCAAGTCTACTCTCTTGACCTAGACACAAAGGTTGAATCTTGAGTTTCACTTTATCAAGCTGAAACTGGAATGACCCACTACTAACGATGCCAAATTATCACGTTGGTTCTATCCTTCTATCTCGAGCAAGCACAAAACTCTTAACTACATTGTACTAAGAATGAAATAATAACTTTAAACCGCGATAATAATTCAGACCCAATTCAAAATAACACCACGATTCGCTAATTGATGACACCCACTTCGTGAAATGCAACGATTAGTCACATTGTCAAACCCCCAAGGTTAGGGCTTTAGCCAACCATGGTACAAAGATGAAATTCAATTCCTTCCACGTTTTCCATAGGTGGGTAAATGAGATTCAAAAGTTAAAATTTACTAAAATCTTCTCTATTACAAAACTCAAATGAAAAACCTTGCTAAAAATCACTTGAAATCTTCAATGGTGGTGTTTTGGCGCTCAATCGTTTATTACCCTCCCGTTTCTAAATACACTCTCTCTCTTTTAAAAATCAATTTATAAAAGTCTGATGTGAGGCTTTTTGGGACTAATCGGTGTGGAAAGTCAGGTTTCGCCAACCGTTCGGCGACTCGTCGATCGTCCTTCGTCTCGCCTTAATTCATCTTATCTTCTTAGTCCATCCACTGTGAATTTAGGCGAACCAGATTGAGATCGCCATTTCATTCCACGATTTGCCTTTTTACCTTTTAACTCACCCATCAGCACTTGTCTGGATTTCCATCATGACTTTTGGCGACGAGGTCATCCTTCACCAATGTGCTCGGTGACATACCGAATGGAACTGCTGCTCACCGAAGTTACCCCCAATCAAGTCTCAAAGTTCTATTACTTTAGGTGATAAATGAGCAACATAGGCGACACGCCGAGTGATCTCGGTGATCACCAGGCTTGTTTGTTTCATTCTTTCAGCTTGCTTCTTTCCTCTTTGCCAATTAGTGTCCTTGCTTTGTTCCTCAATCTATATACCTGGAAATCAAGGGTTCTAAATCATTTATTAGCACAAACAAAGCATTTGAGGACACTAAATCATTGTAAATAAAGGCCTAAATGAGTCCAAATCTCGAACTCATAAGTCGTATCGTGACACCCATTCCAATGTTTATACCAGTATGTGGCAACCAATCCCAGTTAGTATGTCAAAATGTGACAGCGCTCCATTCAACAACCACAATCACAATCACAATGTATATTCTCACAACCATAAAATCAAAAGGTGATTAATGGCATGTAATTCTTCGTTCATACTTATTTACATTAAGTTTAATCACAATGCTTCATTCAAGTACACTGACACATCACAATGAAGTAATCATCATCATATATATCATGTAAACAAGAAATAAAACCATCACCTAGCCTAGTTAATTGTCTAAGGCTTCTTCCTACGATTTAATCATTTTTTCTTTGGTGCACGAAGGCCTATGCATAAATCCTACAATTGATTAACATTATACTACGCACTGAGCACATGTTTATAACTACTTAATTTATAACCCTATCCTACCTGGGCGAGAAACTGCTGCACGGTATTATAGATCCAATTCGAGTTTCCAGGCGACAAGAGGGTGATTTTCGCAAAGAATCCGCAAGTCATCGATCTCCTTACGCTAGAATTTTCCTTCTCATTTTTTCCCAAGCCTAGAGTAGCTTTTGGTGGGTTTCTGGGGTGATTTTCGTGTAATTTATGTTTTTATGGAAGAAGGAGAAAAATAAAATTTTGTGTTATTTACATTCTGCCTCGCCTAACTTGCTCTAGCGGCTCCTTTCCCATTGTGGCGCTGCCGCCCTAGCGACATCCGGCCCGCCCTAGCGGGATAGTGTTCCCAACTTTTTCCCAATGTTTTGCTTTTCCTAATAACGACGGTTCAGGTCGTTACAATAGATACTAATTTACCCTTTGTTCGTTCCCGAACGACTATTAAACAGATAATCACGTGCCTACCTCGGAGTACTTTTAAGATAATGAACTGGCCCAATATGTAACCCTGACAAATTGTGAATTTTCGAAATTTGAAACACGGAAGGTGCTACACACTAAGGGTCAGTAAAGAATCTAAGTCAACACACGAAGATAGGAATGCGTCCAACTTACACAGCCTGACCCCGCCAGTGCGGCAACCCTTCTGCTGAGGCGGGTCAGCTGTGGCAAGGTATCTCCCGCTGAAGTGGGAGATTGGAGGCAGTAAAGAGGGAAAAGAAGATCATATCTTCATTTCTCCCTAAACTCACTCCCAAACTCCAAAACACTCTCAATCACTTCACTCTAGTCGTCAAAATCAAGTTAATGTTCTTGCTCCTTACTCTCTTTACTTTAATAACTAACAAAAAATGATGGCATGACACTAATCGATTGGGTTGAATAGGTTCTGGGGGCTAGTTTTCAAAATGAAAACATGTTTTTTTGCTAGAAAACGTAGCATGGGGACTTCTCTTACATCCCCAACATCTCCACAACGTCCAGGGTGTAAGGATTTCGTAAGAATACAGTCGAATCGGTACTCAAATGAGTGGGGGGAAGGTGAAAAGTCTCTTGATGAAATTCATGGATTCAGACACTATTTAGGGGTTATTTCACTGAAATAATAGCATATTTAAGTTCTAGGATACTTAATAGGTTCTGATCTGCTAAAATTCTATTGAAAAGAGGGTTTTGGGACAAAAAAGCGCCTGTTGTTCGTCCTAGATGAAGGACACTCTGGCGGCCTCCATCATCCCGCTAAGGTAGGATTTTGGCCACTGTGGTGGGGTCTGGGAAAATAGTGGCCTGGGTCCCCTTTTGGGATAGAAATTTCCTTTTCCTTGAACCAGGTATTGTCTAATCCCACAATGTTCTAACGTATAATTTTCGACTTTTGTAGGATTAATTAAATGGCTGAAATTAACGAAGCAAATATTCCCTTTGTCTGGTTCCTCGATACTGCTAGTCGGGAAAAGTACCATGATCACCAGAACAACAAAATTTGCTGCAAGCGGGGTTCCCATTTGCTAGACCTAGACCAGAAGGGCCCTGACTTCTATATCCGTCATATGGATTTTTGCTGGGCTCCATTTACCGAGGTTCCCCCCGTGGCGCGCTCCACATGGGTACAAGAATTCAATGTTGTTCTTTCTACCGTCCGCTAGGACGACCGTAACCCTACCATCAACATCCGGGGAATGTATAACCCCGTAAATGCTTCCTACATAAACGATGTGCTCGAGGTGCCGGACGCTCCCAACGTTGAGTATGAGAGATACTCTGATCGAACCTACGCGGTGGGACATGGTTTACTGGCCTAATGTAGAGGGCCTCACTAGCGTGGACTGGTCACCACATGCTAAGAGGTGGTTGCACTTGGTTACTAGGAGGATCCGCCCGTCTGGCAACCGGACTGACGTGACCTTTCCTCGGGCTTTGGTGGAGGCGTGCGTTATTAAGGGCATCAGACTCAATGTGGGTGCACATATCATCTCGGAGTAGAAGGTATTCAATTGGGGAAACAAGAAGGTGTTTTTCCTGCCTGGGCTGGTGACATCAATGTGCAAGAGAGAGAGGGTGCCACTCTTAGATGCTGACGAGGTACTTCCCATGGATCCCCCCTTTCACCCTCGTTTAATTAGGCAGGGTTTTACCTTTTGGATCAAGAGGAGGAGGACAGGTCGCGCCAGCAGCAATCAAGCGGCTGTAGAGGTAGAGGATGACGGAGGAGATGATGGTGCAGGTGACGACACTCTTCCCATCTAGCCCCATCCCCCACTTTCCACTTCTAATGTAGAGAAAGACCAGGCTGCCGTCTGGTGAAAATTTTGGGGCTCCTAGGATTGTACCTCGACTTTGGTTCCACCTCCCATTTCCCTTGAAATGGAGATGCTCTGCCTCCAGCTGCGATGGGCGAAAAAGAAGAACATGGAGAGGGATTGTCTGATGGCCCGGATGTGGAAGGCTCTAAAGGTCATCTTCTCCTGCATTACCCCCCAGCAGGAGCTCCCCACACTTAGGCCGGAGGATTTCACGAAGTTTCCCTGGCTGAGCAACGCTTGGGCTGGTGAGACAGCGCTAAAGGATATGGGGTCCGATAGCGACACTTCCCATTCACAGGGTTACTGCTCTGATATCTGCCCCCTTGGGCATGTAATGGACAATGCTAGATTCCCTTTCATTTTTCCTTATGTTTCTGTAGAACATGGATGCTGGTTTTATGCTATTTTTTGCAGCTAGTAATTAATTGCTAGGTTTTTATATTCGGTTTTTCAGTTGCTGAGCACTGATTGAATTGCAGGGGTTAGCCCCAATACTATTCGAGGCCTATGTATGTGACTAGGAAAGGCAGGGGAGACAGGGCTGAGATTCTGTTCGCCCTATCCCACTCTGGCGGATGAATTCTTGCCCTGGCGAGAATGATCCCACACCAGCGGCTCAGACGGATCCAGAAATCTTGCCAACAATTTTTTGGGGTTCTTCTCTTTTCGAACTTTCTCCTCGATTACCCTACTACAACTAGGCATTTTAGGATAATCTCCTTTGATAAGATAATCATTGCCTACCCTGAGCCAACCCAACGTTACACCCTTCAAAGTCCCTTCACATTACTTCAACACTTACAACATACTCATCCCAGCATACACCTAGACATTCACACGATTATTAGTTGGTCACGATGCTCGTCCAGATTCCTTTTACGAATCACCTCGTGGATTATCTAGACCCTCGTACCTAACTTAGTCATGGATTTCTGTTAACCACGAGTTTCTCGATACTCAAGCAGTTACAACTTGTGTATTTTTGAACAACCCGGCAAGCATATTGCACATATCAAAGTTCAGACACACATTTAATGTGCGCATAATCATATCACCAAATCCAAGAAAACAAAACCTTCACATTCACAGGTTAATCAAACAACAAAAAGCACGCATTCACAATTTCAAGGTACAACTCACAGACATGTCCAAATTCTTAATTCGTTCGTTCCATAGATGCCCATTACTGGTGATACAAGCATTTATACAGCCCATAGGGTCATATACCAATTGAAACCTTCTCCGTTCCAATTTACCTAGCTTGTGTCCCTTCAGCCTTGACCACGACTCCTGGTTCACTTTGTTGAGATACCAATTGGAATCGGGAGATACCCATTGGACTGAACTCATACCATAAGCGACACTCACACGAAAGGAGAGAAAAGGTGGAACAACTCCCAAGAATGAAACCTATCTTCCTGAAGATTAGATGTGGATGTCAACACACCAATCTGCAGGAATCTAGTCCATATTTTGCTCTTGTACTAGGAGACCAGTAACCTGGGCTCTAATACCAATTTGTCACGACCCAACCCACCGGACCGGGCGGGGACCTATTTTAACACCTAAGAATGAGAACCCTTCATTCCCAATGATTTAAAACATAAGGAATATTTAAGAAAACTAAGATAAATGAAATAGCAGGATTTTATAAATACGAGTTTCTAAACAATTTTGGGTTAAAATTTTTAAAGTAATTAACACCCGAGGGATTTAGTCTAAACAGGAACAAGAGTTTCTAAGATTATAAGATACGAACGCGATAACAAGGACATAAATCCCACCACGCAGAAGGAAAAATAGAAGTTGCTGAAGATTTTCTTTGTCTTCACCTAATGAAATATCACCGACCCTGCATCCAAACTACGCAAAAAAGGCCTAGCAAGAGTAGTATCAGTACAAAACTACACGTACTGGTAGGCATCATCGGTCATCCCGACGCCCACCGCATAATATAAGAACTCAACTAGCAAGATCATGCAATAAAACCACTCGATTTTCCACCTTTACCCTTTCCCGGATACCTTGGAATTACTCTAGCACCTTTACTACTAACTTCCGTCTCAGTCAACCTACTTACTCAGTTCTTGATTGTAGACTAACCATTTTAACTCATAGAAGGGTCCACAAATACAACTACCAGCATTTCGACTAACCACTCATGACCCATTGCTTCGTCTTCATCTTACCCAGCCCTTGCCAGAGGGTACATTATATCAAGGCTTTCTAACGATTACACATGAATCCCTTTTTCCAAGGTGGGTCTACCTAAGTATTTACATCATGTACACTACCCCCCACATCTAATACCGTATCGCATCCCGATTTGGGCTCCATTCAACAACCACAATCACAATGTATATTCTCACAATCACACAATCAAAAGGTGATTCATGGAATGTAGCTCTTTGTTAATACTTATTTACATTAGGTTTGATCACAATGCTTCATTCAAGTACATATATCATGCAAACAAGAAATCAAACTATCACCTATCCCTAATTCATCCTCTAAGGCTTCTTCCTTCGATTTAATCATCTTTTCTTCAGTGCACGAAGGCCTACGCATAAATCCTACCATTGATTAACATTATACTGCACACTGAGAACAGGTTCACAACTACTCAATTAATAACCCTAGCCTACTTAGGCGCCAAGCTGCTACACAGAATTATAGCTCCAATTCTAGTTTCCGACCGACAAGACGGTAATTTTGGTCAAGAATCTGCAAGTAATCAATCTCCTTATGCTAGAAGTCCCTTCCTCCTTCTTTCCCAAGTCTAGAGCACCTTTTGGAGGGTTTATGGGGGTGATTTTCATCTAATTTAGGTGTTTTTGGAAGAAGGAGAAATAGTAAGATTTCGCGTTATTTACATTCTGCCTTGCCTAACCTGCTCTGGCGGCTCCTTACCTGCTGTGGTACTGTCACCCTAGAGGCATCTTGCCCACCCTGGTAGGACAGTGGCCCCAGCTTTTCCCCAAAGTTTTGCTTTTCGTAATAACGATGGTTCGGGTCGATGAATCACAATAACAACGTTCTTGATTTAGGTGCTATAGAAGGTCCCAATTGTTGGTAGGAATCAACCCAGCCCGTGTAGTAGGCAAGTTCATGAGTAAGAGGAGGTAGTGAGAGTAACCCCATTCCATACCCAGTCCAACTGTCATTCGAGGACGAATGATTCCAATAGGGAGATATTTTAACATCTCCAAAATTTCTAAGTTAAGCCAAACTATTCTTGAATTGCGTATATGATCGTACTAATTGATTCTTAATGTTTTTATGTTTTGAGGTAAATTATATAGTGTGGAAATGATTTTGGATATCAATTAAGGTCATCAAAAACTCCTAGCACAAAGTTTAGTTGATAGTTTCCTTACCGATTAAGTTTTGACTTAAGATTTTACTTAGGTCAACTTAAAATGATCATATCTCTTAGAATATAAAGAGTTACATGGCCCATAACATATCAAATTAAAGGTCTTTGAATTATATTTCCAACGCCATCAATTTTGCAACATTTAAATTTTTGAGTAAAATGTTATGACCACTTTAGTAACTGGTGCAATGTTGTTCCGTTTTTGCCGTGGGAAAATACTAAATAAGGTAACTTTCTTTTCCTTGTACCACTAGGAAAACCTTGAAAACGGATTTCTTAACTCATATAAATCCTTAAACAATCCTATTTCCATGTTTTAATCCATCATTCTCTTCTCTCACGAACCGTAGGGAAAAACACTAAGGAAAAATCAAAGTAGAAGACTCCTTTCAAGATTCTTTTAATCTTTTTCATGATTTTTCTTCAATGTAAGTCCTTGTACAAGAATTTCATTCCTTCCAACTCAAATTCCTCCATACAATTATGAATAACTAATTAAAATAAAAATCCTTGGCCATAGAGGTATCAAGAAACTAATTCAAGAATCTCAAGAAAGGTTTTCTTGATTGTTCTCCTTCAAGCTAGGGTTTCAAGGCTTTTAATCAAGTTATTTTTCAAGATTCTTCAAGAGCCTTTTTCTTCCAGGTATGTAAGGATATCATAGTGTTGTATTATTTCATCCTCACGCCCCACATCAACTTTTAGATCAGTAAAAGAGTAATATAGGATTCTTTCCCTAGATTTGAGTATTCTTGAGATAAGTTGATTTTGAGTTCTTAAGTTCATGGTTCTTTTTAAAATTATATTCCTAAATATTGAGTTTCGATATTGTTATTGAGATCCGTGAGTTGATTTGTTCATGTCTATATTTCAGAATGAACCCTATGATTTAAGTGATAAATTTTGAAAAGCTTTTTAAAGCCAACACTTGAGTTTTTAAATTGAGTTTTGAGAAAGTAAGGATGAGTTTTGACAAAGAGTTTCTAAAACATGATTAGTATGACAATCGAGTATGCCATCAATGTTCAAGCAATATGGTATGTTATTTCATCAATGTTTAAGCAATATGGTATCTAGTACGCCATCAATGTTTAAGTAGCATGGTATCAGGATATACCATCAATGTTTATGCAGTATGCCTTCCTTAGTCATCAATGATCATATAACAATATGATTTTGATATATTCTTGAGAAAGTGTTTTTATGTATGAATTGAGAAAGAGTATAAGAGAACTAAGAATTTTCAAAGGTATCGATTTTTACATTGATAAAAGAGAAAATTTGATTTCTTAATGAGTTATGAGTTTAAAGATATTTCAAGAGAAGTTACATATTTTAAGAGGATAGTTTGAGCAATTTTCTCAAACCAGAGAAAAATATGTTTTTAAACATATGAGCATGAGTTATATATATTATTAGGAGTAGTAGTGAGCACCGATATGAGGATGAGTTCATGTAATGTCCCGGAAAATAGAGCCTCTAACTAGGGTTCTATGATTTGATGTATGAGGAGTAGAGTCGTAGATGAGACTTTCCGTGCTTAGAATAAGCGGTTTAGTGTTTGAACGTCTAGGTACGTGTTAGACCCTTTAATTTAGAAGATTATCTAATGTTTGGGTAAGGGTTGCAGGGGCAAGTGCCAAGGCAAGGGGGCAAAGCCTGAGCCAAAGGCCAAGGCTGCCCAACCTTGGCCATGCACTGCCTAGGGTTCACGACCACCTTCAAGAACAATGGTATTGACCACGGTCAATGAAGGGGTCCGTGAAGACCCATTAGAGTCATGGGAGGCAAGGTCCTTAAGCCTAGCTAATGCGTAAGGGACTACGAGCCAGCTCATGGCCCGTGGTCATGCCTTAGCATTGTGGGAGTATGGAAAGTTGAGGTGAGCCACTGGTCCAGGGACCATGGGCACCACCACGGGATGGGGTTCCCTTGACGGCTCGTGAAGAGGGGCGTGACCCCTGGGAAGGGGCTGCCTAGTTAATGGAAATTTGGTAATTTCCAAAACGATTAGTTAATTAACAGGTTCGTTTTATATTGATTTTATTCACCTATATAAAGTCTATTAAGTAATTAAACACCCCAACTAAGTCATTTAGAATCAAAACCCCAAATCAGTCCTCTCTCAAATATTTCTCTCTAGAAAGACCTCCGTTGAAGAAGAAGCTAGAGCTTGAAGCCAAGGTCAAGATAAAAGGCTCCATTGTTGAAAGCTTGTGCTAGGGATTTGATTATGGTATGTTTAGATTTTCATCTATGGGTTCTTCCACCCATAGAGTCCCTTATAAATTTCCCAAATTTGTGAAGAAGAACCCCGATCTAAGCTAGGGTTTCTTCCAATGTGTGGGTATAGTTGGGTATGACTCCAATTAGTTGGATAATACCTATTTATGGTTAATTTAGTGTTTATTCATGTTATTATGAAGAATTTATGTGAATTTCATGGTTAACCCTAGAAATAAAGGTATGTGGGTTCATGCCTTTTGATGAGAAATTGATGATTCTTGATAAATCTTCTAGAATTGTCATCTTGTATAAAACTTATTCAATAATGGGAAAATGAAATAATAAATCGAACTAGACTTATTAAAGTATGATAGATCATGAATTGCAATGACTAAGGCTTGTGACTGATATGTCTTTTGATCTAGTCTAGCATGATGATTGTAAAGTAAAGCTTGATAGTAGGGCTTGAAGTCATAATGTTGATCACTAGGGCTTATAGAGTAAGTCTAATATGATGAGATAGCTTGCATAGAATTGATATTCAAAATAGATAGTGTTGTGATCGAAGGATTTTACCCACATGACCTACCTAAAACTATATGAATGCATGTATGTAGAATGTGAAAAATCTTCTCACATAGATTCATTCTAGATTGAAGGGTTATTAACCTAAATTGAATCAAAGCATGTTAGAGTAGAAGAGCTTGAATTTGTGACATATTATCCCTTCATGTATAGCTTGATTAGATAGGATGAGGTAGTAGTTCTTATGGTAGGTTGGGATTGAGGAATTATTCTTTCCTAAGGTTAGCTTGAATTAAAATTGGTAGGATGCTTTTCATGGTAGCTTGCATTAGTATAGGCATGGTAGCCTAGGATTGAGGATCGATTCTCTCTTAAGGGTAGCTTGGAATAGCATTGTTAGAATGCCTCCATGGTAGCATGACTTGGTTAGGCCAAGACCACTTCATGGTAGCTTATGATATAGGATTTATACTCTCCTAAGGACAGCGTCAGATTGAGACACCATACTTGATGTTTGCGTAATCAAGACACACCTTCTAATGCAAGTGTCTACGATCGTACAATAGTAAAGTAACCCAACAAAGGGTTGGGATCGTTCCCACAGGGAGAGGTTTTGAGAATTAGTAGAAAAATAAAATTAAGTTCTAATTAGTAATAGTTGAAAACATTGTCGAATACAAACATGCTAAATCTAAGGGGTGACGCAAGAGTCAATTATCAATGGGGGTTTTGTCACAAGTAAGCAAAAACAACCAAAATTGCCTAAAAGTACTAATCAAGGAGATGGGTTCGTGGGATGTGATAGGAATATGGGAAAAACAAAACTATTGGGTACATGCTTTTGACAATAAATCTGTTGAATATTTGTGACTAAGCTTGACTATAGTGGGGGTAAATTCTCTCTTGAGTAAGTTACCCCGAATCAAATGGGTTCCTCTCGGACACCAACTTGCCGCATTAAGAACAACCTCCACCTTAGACAACTCACTCTCTCGAGCTGAGTGTGTGGGAGAAGGACTAGTGTTCACACTCTCGAGCTGAACCTCATGTCAACCCACTCCCATCGGCCATCAATTTAGTAGTCTTAGTTTTATGGCCGAGCAAGCCAAAAACACAAAAGTGAAATCGTATTTGCAACTACAATTTCATTAAGTTCCACCACAACTACTAAACGAAATCACATCTAAACAACAAATAAATCATCTAAAAGCAAGACCCAACAAATAATCTAACCCATATTCACAAAATCACACCCCAAGAAATGGGGTTTTAGCTAGAAATGTAAAAGAGATATAAATTTATACCCATATGAGTTTGCATTCAAATGGGTATGAAGATTTAAGTCTTAAAACAAGACAAGAGTGAAGAATCCACAAGACGTAAGTCCAAAATCTTGGAGTAGAAACCCTTTGAACCTTCAAGTTCTTCAAAACCCTTTCCAATCTTAGAACTCAAAAATAGAAGAAAAGTCTAAAAAATTATTGTTCAGAGATAAAAATTTGATTCTAGAAAAATAATTCTCAACGATTATTTATAGATTTCAAAAATATGTTCTGCGAAGGATCACTCGGTGAAGTTAGTCGGAATCGCCGATCAACTCGGCGATCCGCCCTATGGTCTGGTTCATCACCGTCTTGCGTTAGCCTACAGCATAGTCGCATTTTGGATTATTAGGCGACATAGTACAACTTCGCAGAAGTGCTCGGTGACACGTTAACTGCTCCTTTTCACCGCCGATTTGATCCTTTCCTTCAGGGCTCGGCACACTGGAACAAAAAGCGAGGATCAGACCTTTTGGCTACTCGCCGAACCTGTTCGGCGATTCTCAGATTTTGATTTCTTCGTTCTTACAACTACTTTTATTCCTTTTTGCTAAGTAGTGTCCATGCTTTCCCTCAAACTTCAAATACCTGAAACATAAGGGTTTTCATCAGATATTGTGACAAAATATGCATTTGAGGACACTAATTCAATCAAAATATGGCCCTAAATGAGTCAATTCATGGACTCATCAACACCCCCAACTTAAACTTTTGCTTTTCCTCAAGCAAACTCAAGTTCAACCGTTCAAAAAGGGTGTCTCGAATAGTGCTACACAAGACTCAATCATAAATGCACACAACAAGACTCAATTTACTTAAGCAAAGAACAAATGTGCACTCAAAAATTCAAGTTGTGACTCACCACTATCAAAGAATCGCATGCGCACAATACTTGCTTCAAATGCAAGTTCAAGCTCAACCAAAGTGTTCAAATGCCCTAACACAAGGAATGATTCCATATTCACACAATGGTTCACAATTTAAAGCTTCGGAATCAGATGCAATGGTCGTACTCACAAAGAAGAACACAATGCATAATTTCACCCATAAGTTTGCCCGTATTTTCCAATCAACAGTTGTTTTAGCTCACTCAAGATCCAAAAGGTCTTTTAAAGGCTTGTAATAGGGCTGAGTGCAAAGGTAAGGTCATTTAGGCTCAGTGAGTTTCATCCTCATGAAATGTGGTGCTCACAACACTTCCTTTCCTCTTTCTTCATCATTTTCTTTAGTGCTCATAAGTCATCCTAGTATTTCCTTTCCATGGATTGTTTATGAACCCCATATTTTTTGTACTTTATTCCACAACTTTCTTTTTCATTCTTTTTCTTTTTCTTTCTCTTTTCTCTTTTTTTTTTATGGAGGGGTTTCATTTTTCTCAAAACCATGGGTAAAAGGGACTTTCTTGCACTTTTTGATTTGCCTTTTCTGTTCACCACACCCCCAACTTAGGCTTTTTGCGTAAGTTGGTTATTCAACTAACCACAACTTCATGAGGAATATGGGTAATGGATAAAGAAAGGTTATGATTTCATCAAGTTTCTTCCAAAGAAAGATAAGGCTCAAGGGGTGTTCAAAAGAGGTTCACACACTCACAACGTAGGTAACAAAAGAGGTATATGTCAAATTGTCTCACATTGTTAGAAGTTGCCTAAGATCATATCAAGAGTAGCATTACTTAGTTAACTGAACCAACGGGTTAAATTATAGGATCCATCATCCATAGTTCATTGGTAAGATCATCACACTAGGCATTGACACTACAATCAAACAAGACTCCACACTTTTGCTAGTGTGCAATGATAATCACAAGAGACTTAATTCGATACTAGGCTAGTCCTAACGAGATGCAAAGAGTTCACATATTATCTATGCAACTTCATTTGGCCTCATCAAAGCTGCACATTTATGTTCATTCGATTGAGAGCACTATTTAAGTCATCGGTATTGATCGGAACCGAGACTTAAATTTTGCAAAAGAACAGCAACATTCAACACACGAGAGGTGGCAAAAAATTTAAGACGGGTCGAAATCATTTTTGCAATTTAAAATAAAGGGAGACATAAGCTCAACCATCCACAGAAAGTAGTGTAAACACAATTTAAGCACAAAGCCATAATATAAACAAAACAGGAACATCAATAGCACACAAAGGTGGGCCTCACCCCACCACAAATAAAAATCATTTGTCCTCAAATGCGAATAAAAGTATCCAAAAATAAAAGTAAGTAAGATAGAGAGGAAGGTAAAGAAAAATCATGTCTACATAGTTACTCCATCTATCTGGGCTTCAGTCCCCGATGTGTCAGCCTAGATTTTGATAATGGCCCTCAAAGCTTCTTCAAAAGATTCAGCGGCAACTAACTTACTAGGATTGTCCAAATCATGAGCCGCTAAAAAGGAGTAGATAGATGTAAAGAATCCACATCTCCATGAGGGAATAGTGGGGTCTCGGGGATTTGTTCTCTTGTTGGCACTTAGCTTCTTGTCCTCATTATCCATTTTGGGAGGATTTGTTGCCTTTGTATTTTTCTTGAAATTTTTCGCTCTTGTTTGTCGGGGTGGCATATCTCTTCCAGCAACTTTTGGTCTAGCCATTTCTGCAAAGCCTCCAGAAAAACATAGAAATTATTTAGACAAAAGCAAGGCAATTCAATTGCAGAATCACTTCGGCGAACTAGTTGGCGAAGCGCATCACTAATTAGGTGGTTCACCGAGTGCAGTGCATAGAGAATACAAGGGTGCAGACAAAGGACAAACCAGAAGTCTTTCGGCGAGTCACCGAATGCTTTCGGCGATCAAAAGCTTCTCGCCGAAATTTACAGAATTCAACATCACATTTGTGAACTGTTGAGTGGTTCGGAGAGCTTGACTCAGCTCACAAAATGACCCAACGTGCCTACTTTCGACCCACTTTCCCGAATTCAACCCCGCAACCCCCAAAAATAAAAGTAAGGCATGCACTACTCAAATTAGGCTTAGACCCAGTGACAATCATGCACAACCCATGATTTTTCATCTAATATAAAGTGCAACCTTCAGGAATTAACTATTTAACTCAGTACGGGCAAAAATTGTGAACCTAACAGGCAAACAAATATTCTAATCCTACCAGAGAGGCGCAACACACATCATCAAAGTAATGTCATTACATTTGAGTACAAATTTAGAGGAAAGGAACGTAGGGCTGGGAAACCAACCTTGGATGCTGATTAAGATGTTACTAAGATGCTACGCGGAAACACAATCCAGATCCTAGCACAATTTAGTAATCAAAACACAAAAGAGGGGCAGAGATATTGAGAATAACACTAGGTACGAGTTTGTAAAGTTTGAAAATGAGGGAGAGTACAGGAAATTGGAACTTAAAACTTTTGACTTGAAAAACTGTCCAGTTTTTGCCCACTCGGTGACATTAGTTGTGAGCGTCGATCCATTCAGCATCACGCCAAGCAATCACCTTACTCACTAATTTTTACAGAATCCCCCAGTTAATGTGGGGATCCAAACGATGATACAAATCGGGGTCGCCGAGCTGATCGACGACTTGCAACTCATTTCTTTAGGCCTGTTGAGTTTTACAAACCCCGAACCCAAGCTGGGTTGGATCAAATGGCGGTGTGAGTCGGGTCACCTAATAGTTCAGCGACTCGCCAACTAACATTTCCCTCGCTAATCTCTTTCTTTCCAAATGCTTCCCACACTTCTTCCTGCACAATTAACAGACCATTATTTCTAACCAACATAAAGCAATAAAGGGTTTTGGGTTGCCTCCCAAACAATGCCTTAGTTAACGTCGTGCCATGCAAGTTAACATCTAGTCCTCCTCCTCGGAATCAGCAATAGTGTAACTAGGTGAGTCCTCGGCAAATGGTGGATAGCGACCTAATATTAACTGATTTATCTGGGCATCTTCTAGCTGCATTGTTGATGAGTCCACAAATTAGACTCATTTAGGGATTTATTTTGATAGAAATAGTTCCCTCAAACGTTTACTTTGTCTCAATATCTGATGAAAACTCTTAATTTCAGGTATTTGAAGTTTAGTGGAAGCATGAACACTTATGCGCAAAACGGAACAAAAAGGCTAAAAAGAATGAAGAAGCTGAAGCCTGAGCATCGCCAAGCATACTTGGCGATTCGCCGAAGGGATGCACTCCGCCCTTTGTTCCAGTACGCGAAGCCCTGAAGGAGAAGGATAAAAAAGGCGATGAAAGGAGCAGTCGGTTCTTCACTGAATAGTTCTACGAAGCAGTACTATACCGCCGAACGGTCCAGAACGTGAAGATGCTTAAGGCAAGCATGAAACGGCGATGAAACAGAAGAAGGGAGAGTCGCCGAGTCATTCAGTGACATCGACTAACCTTGCCGAGCGATCCGCCAACACTAATTTATGAAGTCTATAAATACTAAACTCTTTATTAATTTTAGGGATTCAAACTATTATTTTAATTTCCAGAATAGAATAGTACTTTTTGGGATATTTTTTCTCAAGTTTTGGAGAGGGTTTTTTTGGGAGACTTGAAGAAAGAAGGATTTCATCTTCCCCAAGTTGGAAGTGGGTCTTCTCCATTCTTCTTCCTTTGCTTAAATCAAGGTTTAATTCCTTATACCCATTTGATTTTATTATCATTTTAGGTGTATTTTGTTAGTTCTTGATGTGCGGCTGAAAACCCCTATTCTTAGGGTGTGATATAGCAAACATGTGTTGTTATTATTGTTGGGTCTTGCTTGCTGATAAGTTAGATGTATTTTGATGGTGATTTAACCTAGTGGTTGTGGTTTAATTTAATGGGGTTGTAGTTGCAAATACAAAACCACCCATGTGTTTTTGGCTTGCCCGAGAGGGAGGTCGTGAAACCAAGACTATTAGACTGATAGCCTAAGAAGTGGGTCGACATGACGTTCATCCCGAGAGGGTGAGCCCTAGTCCCATTGTAACGACCCTAAAAACGAACTAGTGAAACTAAAGCCTCACATGTGAGTTTGGGGTTGAGAACTTGATGAAATGATGAGAAATGGCTTTTGAAGTTTAGTTTAAAGAGAATTGAAGTTAAATGTCAAGAAATGACCATGACGTCTGGAAACTAGTCACTTGAACTAGTGAGTTGTAAGGGTCAAATTTAAATGGTCATATCTTTTAGCTCAAAACGAATTAGGTTGGACATTACCTATCCTATGAAAGGTCTTTGTGTCCTCTTTACAACGCCACCGAGTTTTCCCAATTCCGACCTTGAAGTAAAAAGTTATGCTCGAAATATGAAGCACTGTCAGGCTGCAGCAAAGGGCAAACTAAGACGGGAAGGGGCAAAAAATTTTAAGTCAAGACTTTATGGGTCCTTAGTCCTTTTCCAAAATTGACCCTATGCTATTCTTTTCTTTTCCTAGCAACTATAAGACCTTTTTATGACCCAATTCCTTTCATTTAAGTCACTCCTCTTAGAATTAAAATGAAACCCACCTTCTCTCAAATATTCCTCTCTCTATTATCCACCATCGAAGAAGGTCAAGAACTTGGAGCTAGGGCTTGGATTGAAGGTAGTTTCTTCATCAGATTTCTTGGGGAATCTTAGCAAAGGTATGGGGACTCTTTATCTTTGATTCCATTTCTAATCAAAAAGCCAATTCAAAGTATTTTCAAAGTTCTTCAAAAATCCTAAAGTCCTAATTTCGATTCTAGCATGGGTTCTTGCATAAAAAGGTTTTAAATGATGCTTTATATAGTTATTAATGATTATTAATGGTTTTTAGAAAGAAATCTCCATGAACCCATGTTTTCTCAAATTCTCTAAATTTCACCATAAAGTGGGTGTATTGATTTTGAATAGATGATTATA
>NW_006239001.1:713790-713904 GCF_000226075.1 Solanum tuberosum
CTTGGACATCCCTTAACCATGTGCCTACATGGGTTGCCTACTAGTTCTACCTTTGGCAAGTAGAATAACCTCCACAGAGTAGGATAGACTCCGAATTCCATACCTAGCTAGTAT
>NW_006239001.1:715653-716972 GCF_000226075.1 Solanum tuberosum
TGATGTGGGTTTGTTGATAGAAGAAGGATATTATGAGATTATGCTTGTAGTGATTGAGTTATTTGAATCATGTTATCATCCATGTCTAATGTAGTAATTCTAAATGTGTTGATTGAATGTGATCTTTGATCCGTGAAGGGTAAATTATGAGAATTATGCATGATTATGAGATTTATGTATGTGCTTTAAGAACACTTTGAGAGTGAAGTGTCCATGATTATGATAATGTTGTTGTGTTGATTGAAAGACTATTCTCATGAAAACCTAAGGAACATGATGTGAAAGGTTTTCTCACATAATGATGATTCTAAGGTTGAAAGGCTTTCTCATCTATTGAATCTAATTAATACATGTACGGTGAAAGTTTATTCTCACGCATGATCTAAGAGCTATCCTAATGAACTCTTTTGGATTGATTGTCAAGTACATCCTTCCATACGACATGAATCAAGTTATGACTTAATAAAGTATTACGTGGGAATTATGCTGTAACGACACTAAAAACGAACTAGTGAAACTAGAGCCTCATATGTGAGTTTTGGAGTTGAGAACTTGATGAAATGATGAGAAATGGTTTTTGAAGTTTAGTTTAAAGAGATTTGAAGTGAAACGTCAAGAAATGACCGTGACGTCCGGAAACTAGTTACTTGAACTAGTGAGTTGTAAGGGTCAACTTTAAATGGTCATATCTTTTAGCTCAAAACGAATTAGGTTGGCCGTTACCTATCCTATGAAAGGTTTTTGTGTCCTCTTTCCAACGCCACCGAGTTTGCCCAATTCCGACCTTGGAGTAAAAAGTTATGCCCGAAATATGAAGCACTGTCAGGCTGCAGCAAAGGGCAAACTAAGACGGGAAGGGGCAAAAATTTTAAGTCAAGACTTTATGGGTCCTTAGTCCTTTTCCAAAATTGACCCTATGCTATTCTTTTCTTTTCCTAGCAACTATAAGACCTTTTTATGACCCAATTCCTTTCATTTAAGTCACTCCTCTTAGAATTAAAACAAAAACCACCTTCTCTCAAATATTCCTCTCTACTATCCACCATCGAAGAAGGTCAAGAACTTGGAGCTAGGGCTTGGATTAAAGGTAACATTCATCAAATTTCTTGGGGAATCTTAGCAAAGGTATGGGGACTCTTTATCTTTGATTGCATTTCTAATAAAAGAGCCAATTCAAAGTATTTTTAAAGTTCTTCAAAAATCCTAAAGTCCTAATTTCGATTCTAGCATGGGTTCTTGCAGAAAAGGTTTTAAATGATGATTTATATAGTTATTAATGATTATTAATAGTTTTTAGAAAGAAATCTCCATGAACCCAT
>NW_006239001.1:719288-731092 GCF_000226075.1 Solanum tuberosum
ATATCCTAACACTCAGCTTGAGAGAGTGAGTGGGGTAAGGCGTAGGATGGCCTTCATGAGGAAAATGGGTGTCCGAGAGGGAACTTATTTCCATCTAAAGCTTATCCTAGTCATTATTATCTTTCAAATTTCCTATCGAAAGCATGTACCCAACGATTTATCTCAACTTGAATTGCTATTACACCCCAAGAACCTTTCCCCATACTTGATTTTCTTGTTATTTTTGTTGTTTTCACTACTAGTGACAAAAACCCCATTTGATATTTGACACTTTTGTGTCACCCCTTTAATTTATTATGTTTTTGTTCATAAATTTCTTTAGCTACGACTAGTTAGAACTAAATTTAATGTTTCTATCAATTCTCAAAACCACTCCCATGGGACACTACCCAACCTTTAGTTGAGTTACTATATTATCGACGATATTAGGTACTCCTACCGTAGGTTAGTGTCGTTGGTCACGATAAGCATCAATTGTTATGGAATTTGAGCTTGTCGCTTGATTCAGCATGTCGATGTTCTCTTTCATTTCATTCAACATCTTTTCTTGTTCTTCAATTTTTTGTTGAATGAGTAAGAAGAATTCGTCATCTTGTATGCCCTCCTTCTTCTTCCCCTTTGTACACTCTCATAGAGGGAAGTGCTTGTCTTTTTCCGAGGCTTGTGCTTCCAACTCCGTGACTCTTTTGGATAGAATGTCTACTTGAGCTACTAGTGCGTCCCATTCGTGTTTCTTTTTGGCTTCCTTGTTGGTTTTAACCATGCCATCAAGGAGATGTGCTACTACTTCATAGGGGTGGTGTAGCATACCAACCGTGAAAATTTGATCGGTGATACTTCTATTTTCAGGTCCAAGACCCCTATAGAAGGGTTCCAGTAGTGCTTTGTCGGTCATCCCATGAGATGGGCATGGTTTTAGCACGGCTTGAAACTTCAGTCACATTTCCTAAATGGTTTCAGCCCCTACCTGTTTGAACGTTAGGAGGTTGTTCCTAAGGTTCAACAGTTTCAAGATGGGGTGATATGTTTGATACCCATAATGATCCTTCATATCCATGTTTCTGCTTCAATACACAAACAAGCAAAACGAAACTAAAAGTGAAGTAAGTGAACTACAATTAAGAAGAACAAAAAATTTACTAAACTAAAATTTTTCAAATAACACCACTCCCCGGCAGCGGCGCCATTTTAATGTTTGCGTAATCAAGACACAACTTCCAAGGCAAGTATCTACGATCGTACAATAGTAAAGTAACCCAACCAAGGGTTGGGATCGTTCCCACAGGGAGTTGTTTTGAGAATTAGTATAAAAATAAAATTAAGTTCTAATTAGTCATAGCTGAAAACATTGTTGAATACAAACATGCTAAATCTAAGAGGTGACGCAAGCGGCTATTATCAATGGGGTTTTTTCACAAGTAAGCAAAAACAACAAAAAATGCAAAAAGTACTAATCAAGGAGATGGGGTTCTTGGGATGTGATAGGAATACGGGAAAAACTAAACTATTGGATACATGCTTTTGACAATAAATTTGTTCAATATTTGTGACTAGGCTAGACTATAGTGGGGGTAAGTTCTCTCTCGAGCAAGTGAACCCGAATCAAATGGGTTCCTCTCGGACACCGACTTGCCGCATGAAGAACAACCTCTACCTTAACCCACTCACTCTCTCAAACTGAGTGTGTGGGAGAAGGACTAGGGTTCACTCTCTTGAGCTAAACCTCATGTTGACCCACTCCCATCGTCCATCAATTTAGTAGTCTTAGTTTTACGACCTCTGTCTCTAGCAAGCCGAAAACACAAAGGTGTAATCATATTTGCAACTACAATTTCATTAAGTTCCACCACAACTACTAAATGAAATCACATCTAAACAACAAATAAATCATCAACAAGCAAGAAGACTCAACAGATAATTTAACCCATATTCACAAAATCACACCCCATGAATTGGGGTTTTGGCTAGACATGTAAAAGAGATAGAAATTTATACCCATATGAATTTGCATTCAAATGGGTAAGAAGATTTAAGTCTTAAAACAAGCCAAGAGTGAAGAATCCACAAGACCCATGTCCAAAATCTTGGGGTTGAAACCCTTTGAACCCTCAAGTTCTTCAAAACCCTCTCCAAACTTAGAACTCAAAAATAGAAGAAAAGTCTAAAAAATTACTGTTCAGAGCTAAAAATTTGATTCTAGAAAAATAATTCTCAACTAGTATTTATAGTTTTCAAAAATATGTGCTGCAAAGGATCACTCGGAGGAGTTAGTCGGAATCGCTGATTAACTAGGTGATCCGCCCTTTGGTCTCGTTCATTTCCGTCCTGCATTAGCCTTCAGCATCGTCGTGTTTTGGATCATTAGGTGACATATTACTTCTTTGCAGAACTGCTCGGCGATATGCCGACTACTCCTTTTCACCGTCGATTTGATCCTTTCCTTCAGGGCTCAGCACACTGGAACAAAAGGCGAAGATAAGACCTTTTGGCGACTCGCCGAATGGGTTCAGATATTCTCAGATCTTCATTTCTTCATTCTTTCAGCTACTTTTGTGGCATTTTGCTAAGTAGTGTCCATGCTTTCCCTCAAAATTCAAATATCTGAAACTCAAGGGTTTTCATCAGATATTGCGACAAAATATGCATTTGAGGATACGAATTCTATCAAAATATGGCCTTAAATGAGTCCAATTCGTGGACTCATCAATACTCTCCAAAGGATAGTTTACAGTTAAGGATTCATACTCCCCTGAGGGTAGCATGCATTATATTGGATGTTGCATGGTAGCTAGGTTGTGGTACTTGTATTCCTTCTTTTATAGCTTGGTTTGCATAATAGTGTGTCTTACCATGGTAGTTAGGTCTAGCCTAGTAGGTTTCTATTCTTTGATAGTATAGTATGATAAATAGTATGCATTGAGTAAGATAGCCAAAGGAAGTACTTAGTGTGAATGGTAGTATGGGATGCCATTCATACATGGCACAAGTATGACTTGAAGCTACTTATGAAGTGTCCTCTTATGTGATGTATGCTTAGCTTGGATTGTCGCTATAGTTACCTTCCATGGTATGATTTATTAAGTTGATAGTTCCTTGTCTATATGAAGTAGGTCAATAATGACACCTATTAGTAGTAAGCATGAACATGGTGACTTCAAGGATATGCTTAGTGTGTGTAGTATTATGGGATGCCACACATGCATTGTACAAGTGTGCCTTGAGGTTACTTAGGAGTATAGTGCTCTTATGACATGAAAACCGAGGTCTTGAATAAGAATTGGACTATGCCCAAGAATGACCAAGAAGAGGTACTTAACTTGGATGGTATTATGGGATGCTATTCTTGCCTTGCATAAGTATGCTTTGAGGTAGCTTGTGAAATAGTTCTCTTGTAATATGAAAGACCAAAGGTTGAAGTATGTAAACATGAAAGTCTAAGTAAGGACTATTCAATGAACATAATGTATCTCCTATGCTCATTAACTATGTCTTATGTTGACTTTTGATTATATGATGCTTATGTTGGAGATTATGCTATGACTATGTTATTATCTCTTACATTATGTCTTATGTTGACTAACCATTTTGAAATGCTCTTATGATGTTGTGCTAGCTTTCCTACTTGGTACATTTTGTACTAACACATATTGCCTACATTCTAATCAAATGTAGGGTTTCGGAGATTGAGTTCCTTTGAAGACTAGGTTTCTAAGGAGCAAGAAAACTTGGAAGAATTTATGAGTCTTCATAGCCTCAAGGACGAACCCATTATTTCCCTATATCATTTCTTTATGTTTTAGACTTTGTATGGGTTGTGTCCCAAGAGTTTTATTCCATAGTGTAATAGATGGTTTGAGACAAAGGTTGTAGTAAAGACTTCCACTTGCTTATGAAAATGTTTTCGATTGTATGGTTTTAAAGAAGTTTTAAATTTCCAATACTTTTCTAGTATCTTACGTTATGATTATGCTAAGGGCTTGTATGAGACCCATTTAGGGTCAAGTACGTCATGTTACGTCTAGGGGGTACCCCCTGGGTCGTGACAAACTTGGTAATCAGAGGACAAGGTTTAGAATGGTTCTAGGATTGTCTCAAACCACGTCTAGAAGAGTCTTGTTCATAAATGTGAAGCGCGCCACATTTATGAATAGGAGGCTATTAGATGTTTAGGAAATCTCATTTCTTCATTTTCTTAGTCATGTCATAGAGTTAGCTTTAGTAGGCCCTTTTTCTAATCCGTGCCTATGGTTTTGCAGGGTATGGCTAATACAAGGGCAAATGCTAGAAGAGTTGGGGAAGGTGATGAGGAGCAAGAGGTTCCTCTCCAAGTTCCAAACCAAGCTCCTCCTCAAGATCCAAATGACCCTCCAATTGAGAATGTCACTCTTGCGCAGTTTAGAGCTTCTATGCAATTGTTGGTTCAAGGCTTGACGGCGCAAGCCAATAAATATGTTGTGTATCCAGCAAACCCAATAAGGGGGATGGGTGCTTCTAGGGTAAGGGAGTTTTTGAGGATGAACCCTTCGGAGATTAGTGTCTCCAAGGTGGAAGAGGATCCAAATGGGTTCATAGAAGAGGTTTATAAGATACTTTCTATCATGGGGGTAACTTCTATAGATAAAGCGGAACTAGCCGCTTATAAATTGACGGATGTTGCCCATATTTGGTATGAACAATGGAAATATAGTAGGCCGGTAGAAGCGGGTTCTATAGAGTGAGAAATATTTAAGTCGGCATTTCTAGATAGGCACTTTCCCTGGGAGTTGAGGGAAGCTAAGTTGGAAGAGTTCATCAATCTTAAGCAAGGTAACATTAGTATCAATTAGTATGCCTTGAAGTTTACTCTTTTGTCTAAGTATGCTCCATCTTTGGTAGTGAATCCAAGGGATTTGAAGAATAGGTTTATGACAGGGGTGTCCGATATGGTAGAAAAAGAATGTCATATGGCAATGCTTGTTGATGATATGGATATCTCACACCTCATGATGTTTGCCCAACAAATAGAAGAGTCAAAACTCAACAAAGAGAAAGCTAGGGAGAAAAAGAGGTCTAGGATAGATGGTGATAAGTCTTTTCATGATGGGTTCGATGGACATGGTCGTTCTAGGAATCGACAAAAGTTTTCGGGACTAGGCTTTTATAATGATCCTAAGCATAAAGATGAGTGAGTTTCTACTCCTAGGACAAAATGGATAAGTAATAAGTCCCTATGGCCCACTTGTTCTAGGTGTGGCAAGAGGCACGAGGGTAGGTGTTTGGCCGGTAGAGAATGTTGCTTTGGTTGTGGTGAGAGTGGCAACATGAAGAAAGATTGCCCAAAGGCAAAGGCTACAAGAAGAGAGGGTAATCAAGTTTCCACTAGTAGTGAGGATGTGGAACCTCAAAAGAAGAATAGGTTTTATTCTCTCCAATCTAGAGAAGATCAAGAGTGATCTCGTCATGTCCTTTCCGGTATGTGTTTTATGCTTTAGCAAATTTCTGGATTTCTTGTCTTCTGTGACTTGTTATGTTGGAATTGAAGTTGTCTTTAGTATGAATGATGTTTAGAAGAGCATATGTAGGCTTACTCCCAAGGGGAGATAGTTTTCCTATCTAATAAGGTTATTATATGATTATGTGTTTCCATGATTTCCTTATATGCATGTTCATGAAAATGTGTAGGTCTTGTTAGAAATGACTTGTATGCATCGTTTCTCCTCACGTTGAAGTGCATTGAGTAGAGTTGCATATAGACTTCATGAGATGATTATGTAAGCATGCCTTAGTTTTGTAGTTGAAAGATTCCTCCTTGAATAAATGACTTTCGGGAATAAATTGCATTAAGGTTCCATGAATGTGTGTTGAGCATGTTTTACCTAGGAGATGTTAGTTCCTCCTTGTAAATGATTAGATACAGATTTTCATACATGTTGGGTTGGTGTAAGAAGTTCCTACTCCCTTGTGTTGCATTGATTATGTTTAGCTTGGAGTAAAAGTTTTCCTCTTTGGTTGTGTGCATTTAGATGTATTGCATGCATGATGGGCTGCTAGTCTAGAGTTGTTTCCTAAAAGAAGTAATTAGAAATGTCATTCGAGGATGAATGTTCTTAAGGGGGACATATTGTAATGCCCCGAAAACTAGTAGACCATACTAGAGCCTCTAGCTAGGGTTATAAGGTTTGATGTATGAGGAGTAGAGTCGTAGATGAGACTTTCGATGCTTAGAATGAGGGTTATAGTGTTTGAACGTCAAGGTATGTGTTAGACCCCATAATTTAGAAGATTATCTAAGGTTTGGGTAGGGGTTGCAAGGGCAAGTGCCAAGGCAATGGGGTAAAGTCTAAGCCCAAGGCTAAGGCTGCCCAACCTTGGCCATGCACTTCCTAAGGTTCACGACCACCTTCACGACCAGTGGTCTTGACCACGGTCTGTGAAGGGGTCCATGAAGACCCCTTCAATCATGGGAGGCAAGGTCCTTAGTCCTAGCTAATGCTTAAGGGACCACGAGCCACTTCACGGCCCATGGTCATGACCACGGCTCGTGGGAAGGATTGTGGTCATGCCTTAGCATTGTGGGAGTTTGGAAAGTTGAGGGGAGCCACTGTTCAAGGGACCACGTGCACCACCTCGGGCCGTTGTCCCCTTGGGAATCGACCCCAATCCTTGGTTGGGTTACTTTACTATTGTACGATCGTAGACACTCAAAATTGGAAGTTGTGTCTTGTTTAGGCAAACATAAAAATGGCGCCGCTGCCGAGGAGTGGTGTTAATTGAGAATTTGTAGTTACGTAAAAAAAATTTGTTCTTCTTAGTTGTAGTTCTACATACTTAATTTCTAGTTTTGTTTTTTTGGTTGTTTGACTATTTCAAGAAAAATGAGTGAGACCGAAATCTATTGGTATCAAATGAAGCACCCTCTCCTGAAATTGTTGAATCTTAGAGACAATCTCGTAGCGTTCAAGCAACTAGGGGATGAGACCATTCAAGAAATGTGGCTGAAATTTCAAACAGTGCTTCAACCATGCCCAACTCATGGGATTTCTGATAAAGTGCTACTAGAGTGCTTCTATAGGGGTCTTGGACTCAAAAATAGAAGTACCACTGACCAACTTTTCACGGGTGATTTTGCTACACCAACCCTATGAAGAAGTGGCCAGCTTCTTTATAGCATGGTTGAAACCCACAAGGAAATAAAAAAGAAACAAGAATGGGAAGCACTGGTGACTGAAGTGGATTTCTTATCGAAAAGTATCATGGAATTAGAGGCACAGTCCACAAAAAATGACAAGCACTTCTCCCTTCGCGAGTGTAAAAAGTAGAATAAGAAGGAGGGTGGACAAAATGAAAAAGTTCTCTAACTCATTCAACAGAAGATCAAATATCAAAATAAGGTGTTAAAAGATATAAAAGAGAACATCGAAATGCTGAAGAAAACGACAACCTCCAATTCCATGCTAATTCAGCTACAGGATGCCCAGATAAACCAATTAATATCAAGTCGCTATCCACCTTTTGTCGAGGAGTCACCTAGTTACACCATAGCCGACTGTCAAGATGAGGACTAGGTGTTAACTTGCGTCGTGCCATGACGTAAACTAAGGAGCTATTTGTGAGGCAACCCAAAACCCTTTATTGCTTTCTATTTGTGTTTTGGTAAAATAATGGTGTGTTGTTTATACAGGTTGAAGTGCGGAAACTGCTTCAAAAAGAGCATGGTGGCGAGCAATAGTTCCAGTTGGTGAGTCACCGAAGAGGTCGGCTACTTTGACCTAATCCACCGTTTGACTCAGGACAACTTCAATTTGGAGTCTGTGAAACTCGGCAGGCCTCGTAAATTATTGGCGAATCACCGACTATGTCGGTGATCTCGATGAAAACCGCCGTTGAGAACCCCACACTCACTGACGGCTATGTTAAACTTGTCGAGGCAAATGAACAATTGGCGAAACACCAAGAGTATAGACGAGCTCGACTAATGCACCGACTAGGTGAAAACTGGACAGTTTTTCAAGCCAAAGGTTAAAAAGTGGCAAACTCATTCACTCTCCCTCATTTTTTATCTGCCCAAACTCATACATGCACCCTAGTTCTATATTTCTTGCATTTTTAGAGTATTATTAGTGTTGATTGGTGCTTGGGATTGGATTAACTTGCCGCCTAGCGTTTCAATCTTCTCTTTGTCGACACCAAAGGTTGGTTTTCCTTTCCCCGAGTTTATTTTATCAAAATTTATACTCATTTGAAATAGACTTATCTTGTTGAAGTGTTCTTATCCTGCCTAATATGAGTAGATTATTTACTTGCATGATTTAATTTGATAATCTTGCTCGAGTAGTTGTGACTGTTGAGTTCCAAAAATTCCATGCCTTAAACTGGATTAAAATTCGAGGGGTTGTGTTTTGATGTTATGGGTCCTACCTTAATTGTACTGGTGAGTGCTTTGATTTTGATTTCGGGGGTTGCAGGGTTGAATTCAAGAAGTTGGGTTGAAAATAGGCACGTTTGGCCATTTGGCGAGCTGGGTCGAGATCACTGAACCACTCGGTGGGTCGCCTAATGTCCCCATCTTGCTTTTGATTTCATACTTCATCTAATGATAGATTCTGTAACTTTTGGCGAGAAGCAGGATGTCGCGAAAAGCATTCACTGACTCACCGAAAGTTTCCTCTTAGACCCTTTTATCTGCACGCCTTCACCTTTGTGCATTGGAACTTTCGGCGAGCTTGTCCTTGTTCACCGACAGCTAACGGTGACACGCCGAGTGGTTGTCCCATCGCCTATTTTCTGCAATTTTAGAGCTAATCCCTTCGATCTAGCCCGCCCAAATTTGTTTGCTAGTTTGACTGAAATTGTTCTGATGCGCTTTTGTTTAAGCTTCTCTAACTTCTCTTTGAGATTTCTCAAACATGACTAAATGTAATGCTACTAAAAGAATAACGTAAGGTCAGGAGAAGTCCAAAGGGATTGCGATAAAGGAGGATGTAGTTACGTTGCAGGGAAAAGCTTCGAAATTGCCCACAACTACTGGGAAAGGCAAGGGCAAGAAACTCACTTCTTCTAGGAAAACCATTACCCTGGACCTAATATTCCTTCATGGGACAAGGGATTTTGCAAAGAGGTGCATGTCTTTCTCGGATACTCACACTCAACAGACCTTGGTGAATCTGGCAGTGTTGTGCCCCCTGATGTGACCTCGGCCACTGATGCCCAGACAAATGGAGAGACTGCATAGACAGGATCCCGTGTTTACCTCCCCCTCTGTCTTACTTTCTTTCACTTTTTGGATACTTTAATTCATTTGCATTTGAGGGCAAATGGTTTTTATTTATTGTGGGGTGAGGCCCACCTTTTGTGTGAATATTGATGTTCGTGTTTTGTTTATAAATTTTGGGTTGCTGTGTTTAAAATTGTGTCTTATACTACTTTCCTGGAAAGTTTGAGCTTGTGGATTCTTTTGCTTTAAATTGCAAATGATTTTGTCCCTTCCGAAAAATATTTCGCCACCTTTTGTATGTGTTGAATGTGGCTGTTCTTTCACAAATTTGAATATGGATTTTAATCAATACCGATGACTTAAATAGTGCTCTTAATTGAACAAACATGAATGTGCAGCTACGCTGAGGCCAAATGAAGTTGCATAGACAATGTGTGAACTCTTTGCATCTCGTTGTGCCTAGCCAATTATGAAATCGAGTCTCTTGTGATGATCGTTGCACACTAGCGAAAGTGTGAAGTCTTGTTTGACTTTAGTGTCGATGCCTTGTGTGATGAGCTTACAGTGAACCATGCCTGACAACACTTAGAATTTACCCCGTTGGTCCGGTCGACTAAGTAAGGCTATCTTTTGATATGATCATAGACAATTTCTAAAAGTGTGAGCCAATTTGACCTATACCTCTTTTGTGGCGTACCATATGAGTGTGTGTGAACCTTTTTGGAACACCCTTTGAGCCTTACCTTTCTTTGGAAGAAACTTGATGAAAACAATGACCTTTCTTTATCCATCACCCATAATCCTCATGAAGTTGTGGTTTGTTTGAATAGCCAACTTAGGCCAAAAGCCTAAGTTGGGGGTGTGGTGACAAGAGAAGACAACTCAATAAATAAAAGAAAGTCCGTTCTACAATAATTTTGTGAAAGATGGAACCCCTCCCTACAAAAAAAAAAAGAAAAAGAATGAAAAAGTTGTGAAAGTATAAAGAAAATTGGGGTTTCCAACTATCCATGGGAAGTGAATAATAGGACTACTTGTGAGCATAAATGAGAACGATGAAAGAAGAAGAAAGGGAGTGTTATTCAACCTTTGTTGATGAGTCCACAATTTGGACTCATTTAGGGCTATATTTTATTAGAATTAGTGTCCTCAAATGGATATTTTGTCTCAATATCTGATGAAAATCCTTAAGTTTCAGGTATTTGTATTTTGAGACAAAGCATGGACACTACTTGGCAAGAAGGAACAAGGCGGGTGCAAAGAATGAGGAAATGAAGGCCTGAAGATCACTGAGCCCAGTTGGCGAGTCGCCGATCGGCCTGGAGATCGTCTTTTATTCTAGTGCGCTGAGCCCTGAAGGAAAAGGTGAAGTTGGTGATAAAATGCAGCAGTCGGCGTGTTGCGGAACAGTTCCACGAAGCCGTACCATATCGCCCAACGACTCAAAATGCGAAGAGGCTAAAGGCTAAAGAAGGAAGGCGATGAAATCGACCAAACAACGGACCGCCGAAGGGTCCTTTGAAGCACATTCTACAACACTATAAATACTTTTTAAACTTTCTAGATTAGTGTCATATCACTATTATTATTAGAACTTTTTACAGTTTTTGAGAGAGTTTAAGTTTTAGAGGGTTTTTGTGACTTTGTTCTAAGAACTTGAAGATTCACAGTGTTTCAACTCCAAGAAATTGGACTTGGGACTAGAAGATTCTTCACTCTTGACGTGATTTAAGACTTAATCCTTCATACCCAGTTGATGGAAACTGATATTGGTATAAAGTTTTATCTCTTTTACATGTCTAGCTAAAACCCCAATTCTTGGGGTGTGATTTTGTGAATATGGGTTAGATTATCGATTGAGTCTTGTTTGTTGATGGTTTATTTGTTGTTTAAATGTGATTTCATTCAGTAGTTGTGTATGAACTTAATGGAGTTGTACTTCCAAATAGGATTTCATCTTAGTGTTTTCGGCTTGCTCGAAAGAGGTCGTAAAACTAAGACTACTAAATTGATAGCCGGTGTTATTGGGTCAACATTGGTTCAGCTCGAGATAGTGAATTCTAGTCCTTCTCCCACACATTCAGGTCAAGACAGTGAATGGGATAAGGCGGAGGCTGTCCTTAAAGCGGCAACTCGGTGTTCGAGAGAAATTGAGTCGATTCAGGGTAGGTTGCTCAGGAGAAACTTTACTCCCACTATAGTCTAGCCTAGTCACAAATACTCAACAATTTACTATCAAAAGCATGTATCCGACATGTAAGTTTATCCCGTATTCCTATCACATCCCAAGAATCTCATCTCTCTATCTAGTTTTTGTATATTTTCGCTGTTTATAGTTGTTAATTAATACAAATCCCCCTATTGATAATTGACACTTGTGTCACCCCCTTTAGATTTAGTATGTTTATATTCGATAATGTCTATAGCTATGACTAATAAGAACTAAATTTTATTTTTCTATTAATTCTCAAAACCACTCCCTTGGGACTCAACCTCAACCCTTGGTTGAGTTACTTTACTATTGTACGTTCGTAGACACTCGAATTGGAAGTTGTGTCTTGATTACACAAACATCAGTATACTGTCAAGTTGTTTCACTCTTCAAAATTAA
>NW_006239001.1:740629-800763 GCF_000226075.1 Solanum tuberosum
AATACAAAACCCCCCATTGATAATTGACTCTTGCATCACCCCCTTTAGATTTAGTATGTTTATATTCGATAATGTCTATAGCTATGACTAATAAGAACTAAATTTTATTTTTCTATTAATTCTCAAAACCACTCCCTTGGGACTCAACCTCAACCCTTGGTTGAGTTACTTTACTATTGTACGTTCGTAGACACTCGAATTGGAAGTTGTGTCTTGATTACACAAACATCAGTATACTGTCAAGTTGTTTCACTCTTCAAAATTAATGCCTAAGATCATTTCAAGAGCTTGCATCAGTTAGTCAATTGGACCAATAGGGTAACTTGTAAGTGTCACCATACAAGGTTCAAAGTAAGCACATCACACAAGGCCAACATTGTCACCAATATCAAATGAGACTCCACACTTTTGCTAGTGTGCAATTTCATCACAAGTGACTTTTTGGATAATTGGCTAGTCACAACGAGATGCAAAAATTTCACATATTGTCTAGGCAACTTCATTTGGCCTCATCGTAGCCGCACATTCATTTTTGTTCAATTAGGAGCACTCTTCCAGTCATCGATATTGATCATGACCGATACTCAAATTTGCACAAGAACAATCACATTCAAACACAATAAGAGTGGTAAATTTTTTAGATGATTCAAAAACCATTTTCAGTCACAATAAGGAGCCATAAGCTCAAACATCCAAAAGATAGAAACCAAAATATAGTTTAAAACACAAAACCTAACATATACAAAATATATAGTCACAAGAGGTAGGTATGGAAATACACAACCCCACCAAAACCAAAAATGCAGTTGTCCTCAAATGTAACAAAAATAATCAAAAGTCAATAAAAATGATTAAGAGGGAGGTAAATAAATATGATGTCTACACAATCTCTCCATATGTCAGAGAATCAATGCCCGGGGTTACACTCTGATCTTGGGCATCTGTGCCTGGGGTAACAGCAACACTGGCTCCACTAGAGCCTGCCATAGACTTCTCTGTCAGCGATGTGTGATTTGCTAATTGTACAATAATCTCCTCTAGATCAGGCAGGTCGTCATAGATGGCCTCCTCATGAGCAACTAGTTGCTCCTGATCCATCTCCGTCTCTGACGCATCAGCTGCCACATCCCTCATAGGCATATCTCCATAGTAGCCGGAGGCATCTCAGAACTGCCCGGAACCCCCTGAGTCTCCGCTGCCTCAAAAAAAGAAGTGGAGTTCATAGACTTTAGATAGTCCACGTCCTTCCTGAAGTCTGTAACCTCGGCTTTCAAAGATGTAATCTATGAAGTAGCCCCATGTCGACTCTCACAAGTTTCTACTCTCGCTGTGAGAGCATCAATAGATGTCTGGGATGCATCAATGCAGCTAGGATAGCCTGCTCAATCAATAAGGTAACTTGGCCTCTAACCGGGTAGCCCGCAAATCGACAAAATGGGCTAGGTGCCCCATCTTGAGTATCATTGCTTTAATAATCCTGGTGGGTTGGGAAGCAGCAGAAGAACCAGGAGCTTGGGAAGTAGTGGAAGCGGGTGTACCTGAAGACCCAAAAGACGGAGTAGGCAAAGATGCCTCTGCAGGTATGGACTCAACATCAACCTCCGAGGATGGATCCACTGGAGCCGCTCTCCTCCTATCTACCTCCTTCTGAGTATACTCGACCTCTATGCGCCGTATATCTGTGGAAGATGTGGGGGTGATCTCTATGTCCCTCTTCTCATCACAAAGAACTCCAACACGCTAGCATAGCTCTGTAATTAGGATCGGGAAGGGAAGAGACGTCTGGCGCTGGTTGGCCCTCATGGACATCTCCTGCTCAATAATAAGTACCAAGTTAAGGCTCTTCTGTGCGATGATGGATCCTAGACAGGCTCCCTTGGGGTGGCGGAGTATGGACTCATTCTGTGAGCGCATGATGGAGCTGTTGATGAATCCAAACCAGTACTGCATAGCTACATTCAAATCCTTCTTCTCAATCGGAGCTCCTACCTCAATCCACCTCACGGTGATATCAGAGAGGAGGGGAGCATGCCAGACCTTTAGATCATCCAGAGCCTGTGCTATAGCTAGTCCTTCGTACTCATGCTCGATATAACTAGCTCTGTCAAGTGCAACATTGATATGATCGTTGTTGTACCCCACTTCTCTCTTTTGGTCCATTACGGACTTTACCGGTCTAAAAGCACTAGCCTTCTTCTTCCTTTGGTGTACTAATCCCCGTAGGCATTGTATAACTCACAAATCCAGGTAGGGATATACGAGCCTATGGGCCTAGTGAAGCTGTCAAAGAGATGGTACCAGAGTGTCTCCCTCACTCTAGAATACTTGCCCACTAGGCTATCTGTGGACATCATCTTGTACTCGAGAGTCATCCTCAATCCCTCGAGCTTTAGCTTATTGAGTAGCCAAGGAGGAGGACCCTGAACTGGTGGTGCTGGAACCACCGTTTGTGCCGGAGCTAGCACTGTATCAGCAGGAGGAGGGGTGGCCTCTAGGATCCTAGATGGATCTTGGTGAACTCAAACAAGTATATCAGCCTGCCTGGCCTATGGTGGCTGGTCATCTTCAGGCTGAGAATGGGTAGACTCCCCATCACTGCCAGAGTTGTGCTCTGGTGTTTCTGCCTCGGGCGCTTTTCCCTTTCCTTTGCCTCCTATTGGTGGTGGTTGTTTTACCTTTTTAGAGGCAACCCCCTCCATTAATAGTAATACCCCGTGCTCTTTTGCGGGGCGGCATACCAGTGTGGTCTAAGTTTGTCCTAGCCATGATGATTCCTAGATTTGGACTCATCTAGGGCTTTATTTATATAGATTTAGTGTCCTCAAATGCTTATTTTTTTGCCAATAAGTGATGTAAAACCCTTGATATCTAGGTATATAGATTAAGTAACAAAGCAAGGACATTTAGTCTGTTGTTACAGATGTGGCTAGACCAAAAGTAGCAGAGAGTGGTGTTGATTGAGATTCTTTTGGTGAAGTTGAATTTTGTTCTTTTTAGTCATAGTTGAATCTACATACTTTTAGTTTTGGTTTGTGTGTTGTTGTTTTAAAACAGAGGAAATGAGTGTCAACAGAAGCAATGGTAGGCAAGTGGGCCACCAAGATGACATCGTAAATCTCAATGATATAAATGAGCCAAATTCTAATGACCCTAATCTTGTGGGTGGAGTTGGTGTAATTCACTAGTCTCCGGCTGAAGGGAACGCGGTGTTCCACATTACAAGCACCGTGTTGCATCTTTTGCAGTAGAAAGGGTTGTTTGGTGGGTTCGCTCATGAGGATCCCCATGATCTTATAAGGAACTTTGTGGATGTTTGCTAGCCGTTCTCCTTCCAGAACATATTCCAAGAGTCGGTCCGGTTGAGGTTGTTCCCATATTCCTTAATGGGAGAAGCATGTAAATGGTTGGCTGAATTGCCACGAGACTCCATCACTTCGTGGGAAGAGTTTGTCACTGCATTTCAAGTACGAATTTTCCCTCCTTCTATGATGATGACACTTAGGGACAGCATCCAGAGCTTCAAGCTTTTGGAGGGTCAATTAATCCATAAGACTTGGCTAAGATTTAAGAAGTTGGTTCTACAATGCCCAACTCATGGTTTGCCTGACAACGTTCTGATGCAATACTTGTACCGAATCCTTGATTCGGTGAACAAGGAAGTAGCTGACCAACTTTCTCCGGGCGGTTTGATGCAACAACATTATATTATAGCAGCCCAGCTCTTGGGTGGTATGACCAAAATTAACCAGGCATGGTACACCCGTGATGATCAGGTATCCCCTCTTACTTTTAAATTGACCAAAGAACGGATTGAAAAAGATCAAGCGAGGGAGCAATACATGGACAAAATAATGACTCAGCTCGACATTTTGGCCAAGAATGTTATGGGAGCTGGTGCTAGGAGTATATGTGCTATTGGTGTTGGTGGTGTGAACATTAAAGAAGGCAAGTTTGAAGCGATATATATTGATAAGGTGAACTTCCTAAACAACCAAGGAGATGGTTATCGTGCAAACTACCTGAGGCAGGGTGGTAACCAAGGTTGGATTAGGGATAACGGCTGGAAAGATTGTGATTGAGAGTAGAGGGATCGTAACCCCACTTGGAAGGAAAGAGATGGGGGGAATGATAGGTACATTCCTCCCCACGCTCGTCAAATGCCTAAAGATTCTGAGGTTGGCCGTTATGAGGATACGCTCTCTCGTATTCTAAACAAGTTTGAAGGGTCTGATAAAATTTTGAAAGAAATGAAGGAAGACGTATCGACCCTTAGCCTGACAGTTACCTCTCATTCCGTCTATATCAAACAGTTGGAGACCCAAATGGGTCAAATCTCTTCTCATTTAAACTTGAGATAACAAGGGGGGTTGCTTAGTAATACTATGGAAAACCCCAACAATGAGGTTTGAGAGAAGACTTGCGTCGTGCCACGACGTTAACTAAGGTGCTGCTTGGGAGGCAACCCAAATTTTTATTTGCTTTCCTCTTGTTTTTGGAATAACGTGTGTGGATTGTGTAGGTTAAAGTGAGAATGTGTTTGTAAAGTGCAGGTTGGCGAGCAAAATGTCCAGTCGGCGACTAGCCGAAGAGGTTGGTGAGCCTAACTTAGACCGTCATTGAACTCAAGAAATTAGAAGATGGAGTCTGTAAAACTCGACGGGCCCATGGACTAGTTGGCGAATTGCCGAACTGGTCGGCGATCTCGACTTTGTCCGCTGTTTGGGCCCCCACATTAATTGGAGGTCCTTTAAAACTTGGTGAGGTGAGTACCCAATTGGCGTGTCACAAAGTGGTTTGGTGAGGAAAATTAATGTCACCGAAAGGGCAAGAACTGGACGGTTTATAAAAGCCCAAATGTTTAAAAGTTCAAACTCTTTCACATTCCCTCACTTTTTAACTTCATAAAATCACACCCGCAGTATATTTCCCATATTTTTGCATTTTTACTGCTTTCTAGTCATAGATTCGGTGTTCAGAGTTGGATACTTTGCTGCCTAGCTTTACAAGTTCTTCTATTCGGCATTAAAGGTTGGTTTTCCGAATCCTAAAACTTCGAATTAACTGTTAAACTCATTTGCAATCATATTGCTCTTGTTGATGTGTGTTGGGCCTCTTTGAATTTGTTTATGTGTGCTTGTGTGCCTAATTTAATTTCGATATGAAGCCTAAAATGCCTAAGTGTTGATTTCCCAAATTGCATGCTTTATAATTGATCAAAATGGTTTGATTGTGCTTCATTTTTGTTGGGTCTAGTCTGGTGGGGTCTGAGTAACTCAAATTGTGCTCAATGACGTGCTTTGCCCAATAATGGAGCGTTTGACGTCATTCTTAAGGGCTTAAGTCGTCAAATGGCCAATTTTGGCCAAACCGAGGTAAATCTGAGTACCCCAGTGGCATGGGTCTAGTGGGTCTAGGATTAATTGAAGAAGTGTATGTTTAAATTTTGTTTTCGGAGGTTGCGGGGTTGATTTTGGAAGTAGGGCTAGAAAGTAGGCACGTTAGGCAGTTTGGTGAGCTGGATCGAGCTCGCCGAACCACTCGGTGGTTCGCCGAATCCCCCTTTATTGCCTTTAATTTAATGCTCTTATTGAAGTTTAATTTTGTAATTTTCGGCAAGAAGCTTGAGTTCGCCGAGTGCACTCGGTGAATCACCGAATGTCTTTTTTGATTGCCCTTTATGCGTCCCCAACCCCTAAAATAACTGTAATCTTTGGTGGGCTAATTTGTGCTTACTGAATGATGTCGGCGATTTGCCAAATTGATCTTCCCATCGTCGACAGGCCATTTTTCTGGAAATTTTTTGAGCCAATCCTTTCGACGAACCCAATTTAGATCGCCAAAGTGATTTGGCGACTCGCTGATCATTTCGGTGAATCTGTCTGCAATATTTTTTCTACATTTTACTTGAACTATTTCTAATAGTTTCCAATTTGTGTTCGACATGCCGCCCCGCAAGAGGGCAAAGGGAATTATTATCAATTAGGATGCAGTTGAATCCCGGGGAAGGGCGACAAAACTTCCTACCACTGGTGGGAAAGGGAAATGGAAAGGCAAAGGCATCTGCACCTGCATCACAAGAGGCCAGCTCCAATATTGAGGGTATATATCCCACTCACCTCACCACCTCTAAGAGTTAGGTTAAGCACCAAGACCCTCATGCTGGAATTTCTCAGCCTGAGGATGATGAGCTATTATCAGCCCGGAGAGCTGAGCTGCGTTCCAAGAGGTTGAATGATCCATCTAGGATAAGGACTCCCCAGGCCACTACTACTTCTACTGTTCCAGATTAGGCTATGGTCCTAGCACCACCGGCACAAGGTCCTCTTTCCCGGTCTATGAATAGACTGAAGACTGATGAATGGAGGACCTTCATCGAGGAGAAGAGGTTGTTTACTCATGGAGTAATATGAGCTGTTTCAGGTCCCACAAGTTCCTGATAATCACTAGACCCTGTGGCCCTTACGTTCCAAATTGGGTTCAGGAGTTTTACACTGCCTATGGCGCTTTAGTGCCACAAGGGAAGAAGCAGGCCGCTAAGTTCAAGCCGGTAGATTATGTGGTTATCAGGGGCAGAAAGGTGAAGTGTGATAGTGATGCTATCAATGTAGTTCTACAGTGTGCAAAAGATATTGAGGATGACTATCAATACATAATCAAGACAAAGTCATTGGAGATGCTGAAAAAGTGGTTGGTCCCTTTATTATCTGATGGCACTCCTCGGTGGTTGGAGGCAGGAGCCCCATAAGAGAAGAAAGACCACAATGTAGTAGTGAGGTACTGGTTTCGCTTTATCAGCATCATTGTCATGCCATACCAGAATGAGTCTATTCTTCGCCATACGAAGGCAATCTGTATTGGGTGCATTATTAATAGGAGCAGTAGTAACTTGGATATAATGGTGGGCCAGTAGATGGCCATGAGGGCCAAGTAGCGCCAAATCTCTCTTTCTTTCTCGATGTTGATCACTGAGTTGTGCAAACAGGCTCAGGTGCCTCGAGATGTGAAGAAGGATGTGGAAGTGATTCCCACATCTTCTACTGATATCCGCACATTGAGACGGAGTACTTCAAGGATGAGGCGGAGAAGAAGAAGGTAGCCTCGATGGATTTTTCCCCAGTTTTTGATATTGATACATTACCTGTAGAGGCAATGTTGCCTACTCCGACCCTCTGGCCTTCAGATATATTTAGTGATGTCACTTCTATGACTCCTAGTTCTTCTACAGCTCCCATGCCTCTTAGATCTGGTGCTACCGTTGCTGCTGCTTTCCAACCTCCACTCACCCAGGCTGCGATACTATGGATGGGGTAGCTTGCCCATTCTTCTGATAGGCATGCCTCCATACTTAAGGCAACCATTCCCGGGATGATTGATAAGGCCCTCACTTCTGCTGTGACACCTCTTAGTGTGTCCATTGATGCCCTTGCGGCAAGGAGAGTGGTGTGTGAACAAAGCCAAAGGGCTACTTAAGAGGTGACGAATCTAAATGCCACAATTGTTGAGCTGAGGAAGGACGTGGACCAGTAGAAGTGGACAGATATGTCCATGATTTGTTGGGACTGTAAAGATCCCAGACATGCTAGTTGATACAGATATGCCTCCAGCTACCATTGGAGATGAGGTTCTAGTTGAGGAGGTAGCTGATGTAGAGTCCGAGGCTAAGACTGATGAGGAGCAGCTTGGTGTCGATGAGAAGGATACCTATGAGGGCTTGACAGAGGTTTAGGAGGCGATAATAGATTCATCTGTGCAGATTTTATTGGCAGACATCACCATGGCTGGATCTAGTGTTACTGATTTCATTGGTGTCGATGAGAAGGCTACCTTTGGATGAAGTCATGCATGTGTTCATCTTTCTGAGTGTAAGAGTTTTATGTGATTCGAGAACTATAATGTGTTAAGCAATTGTGTGTGAATATTGAATCATTCTTGTTGCGAGGGACTTTGAGTACCTTTGTTGAGTTTGAACTTTCATTTGAAGCAAGTATTGTGAACTTGAGAATCTTTGATGATGGTGAGTCACAACTTGAATCTTTGAGTGGACAATTGATCCTTCCATGAGTAAGTTGAGTCTTGTCGGTGCATTCATGATTGAGTCTTGTGTAGCACTATTTGAGACATCCTTTTTGAAGAGCTAAACATTAGTTTTACTTGAGGACAAGAAAAAATGTAAGTTGGGGGTGTTGATCAGTCCTAGATCTAGACTCATTTAGGGATTTATTTATATAGATTTAGTATCCTCAAATGCTTATTTTGTGCCAATAACTGATGTAAAACCCTTGATTTCTAGGTATATGGATTGAGGAACAAAACAAGGACACTAATTTGCAAAACGGAACAAAGCGAGTTAAATGAATGAAGAAACACAAGCCCGGTGATCGCCATGTCCACTTGGCGATTCACCGAATGGCCATTTGATCGCTTAAAGTTCCAGTGTGCCAAGCCATGAGGGAATAAATTAAGTTGGCGATGGAAAAGAGCAGTCTACGAATCATCGAGTAGTTCCATAAGGTAGTGCTGGATCGCCCAAAGTTACAGACCTTGAGGATGCAGAAAGCCAAGGCAGAAAGGCGATGTAAGGGACCAAAGGGCGGCTCGCCAAGTGGTTTGGCGAGCCAGACTTACCTCACCAAGTGGCTCTTCGCAGCATATTTTTGACGATTATAAATACAGTTTTGTACATTTAGTTTAGTATTTAACATATCTAATATCATAATATCTAAATTGTAGCTGATTTCTAAAGAGAGAGACAAGTTTTCTTTAGATTTTCCTAAGCTTTGAAGAATTGAAGTTTCTCACTTCTGAGAAATTGGACGTGGGTCTTTGAGATTCTTTGAATTGGAACATTCTAAAGATGAAATCAATCTTACCCAGTTGATGGAAACTCAATTTCGTAACGATTTTTATTTTTTTATAATGTCGAGCTAAAACCCCAATTCTTGGGGTGTGATTATGCTATTATGGGTTGATATATTTTATGGGTATTGCTAATTGTTAGTTTAAATTCTATTTAGAACTGACTTCAATCATTTGTCTATATTAGCCTGTAATCGAATTACATCCCAAGAACCAATCTCATTATTCTTACTTTGTATTGATTGCTACTATTTGTAGTTGATAATCAAAATCAAAAACCCCAATTTGACATTCATTTAAACCCATTATTTGCATGATGTTTTTATTCAATAATTTTCTATTCCTATGACTGATTTGAACACGTTCATACTTTCAAATTGACTCTCAAACCCGTACCGCTCCCAGTGGGATTTGACCACAACTCATTTAGTTGGGTTATATACTGATTAATGACCGTTGACGCTTCGAATTGGATGAAGTGTCTTTGAAAGATTATTAATCAATCCAAATTGCAAAATATACCGAAAATAGTTAGAAACAACTCAAGAAAAGTTGCAGAAATCAAGTTGTAGAAAGACTCACCGAACAGATCAGTGGGTCGCTGAATCACTTTGGCAATCCAGATCGGGCTTGCCAAAAGGATTGGCCTGAAAATTTTCCAGAAGAAAGAGAGGTCAGCAACATGCATGGTCTTTCGGTGAATCACTGACACCATTTGGCGAACTCAAACTAGCCCGCCGAAAGTTACAGTATATTTTAGGGTTAGGGCGGAGACTTTCGACGAGTAGCCAAGTGAACTCGGTGAGCTCAGGCTTGTCGCCAAAATTTATAGAGCCAAATCATGAAATTAAAGGTCATCTAGGGGGACTTTGGCAAATTACCAAGTGGTTCGGCGAGCTCAACCCAGCTCGCCAAACTGCCCAATGTGCCAATTTTCAACCCGGCTACCAAAATCAAGCCTACATCCCCCCAAAAAAAATTCAAACAACATACATTATCAATTAAGCTAAGACCCATATGACCCATGCCACCGGGGTACTCAGACTTACCCGGGTTTGGCCAAATTTTTTATTTGACGACTTTAGTCCTTAAGAATGACGTCTAACGCTCCATCATTGGGTAAAGCACGTCATTTAGGACAATTGGGTTACTCAGACTTCACCCGACTAAATCCAACAATAATTTAATGCAACCCACAAATTTACGATCAATTTTAAAGAACGAAATACAGGTAATCAATATTTTAAGCAATTAAGCACGATATTGAAACTAAAATAGGCAAACTAGCATATCAAACATGATTGTAGAGAGGCCCAACACACATCAACACCATTTACATGAATGCATTTGAATTTAATCGCTAATTAAGAGTTTGGGGTTCAGAAAACCAACCTTTATGCCAAAGTAAGTATTTGTAAAGCTAGGCGTCAACGAAATCCAACTCCAAATAGGAGATCAATAGCCAAAAAGAGAGAAAATGCAAGAATATCAAAAATCTAAATTGCGGGTGTGATTATATGAAGTTAAAAATGAGGGAATATGAAAATATTTGAAATTGTAAACCTTTGGCATTTTAAACCGTCCTATTCGCAGCCATTCGGCGATATTAGTTTTCCTTGGTGACACGCCGAGTGGTTACTTACCCCGCCGAGTTTTATAGGACCTCCAGTTAAATTTGGGGGTCCAAATGGTGGACAAAGTCGGACTCTCCGACTAGTCCATTGGCCCGCCGAATTTTACAAATTTCTTCTTTATATATTCTTGAGTCCAACGACGGTCCAAGTCGGGCTCGCCGTTCTCTTCGACGAGTCGCCGACTAGACTCTTCGCTCGTCAACCTGCATATTTCAAACACATTCCACTTTTTCACTTGTACAATCAACACCCGTTATTCAAAATAAAAAAATAAAGCAATAAAAACTTGGGTTGCCACCCAAGAAGCGCCTTAGTTAACGTCGTGCCACAACGCAAGTACCCACTCAAGCTTTGTTCTTGGGGTTCACTATGGTATCACTATGCAATGCCCCTTGTTGTCTTGGGTTTAAATTAGATGAAATTTGACCCACTTGGGTCTCCAACTACTTGATAGAGACGGAATGAGAAGTCACCGTCGGATTGAGAGTCGATACGTCTTCCTTCATTTTCTTCAAAACGTTATCGGACTCTTCAACCTTGTTGAGAATATGTGAGAGCATATCCTTAGTCCGGCCACCCTCAGAATCTTTGGGTTTTTGACGCTCGTAGGTAGGAACATACCTATCCTTCTCCCCATCTCTTTCCTTCCAAGTGTCATCCAATCACGCCACTCTCTATCATGGTCTATTCAGCCCTCATCTCTATTCCAACTTGGTTACCATCCATCCTTGGGTAGTTTGCACGATAACCTCTTTATTGGTTGTCTAGGAAGTTCACTTCCTCATTGCATCTCGCCTCAAATTTGGCCTCTTCGGTGTTTACACCACTAACACCGACAACATTAACATTTCTTGTACCAACACCTATGACGTTCATGGCCAAGATATCCAGTTGGGTCATCATCTTTGCCATGTTTTGGTCTCTCTCTTGATTTTTTCAATATGTTCCTTCGTCAAATTATAAGTAAGAGGAAAGACCTGATCTTCACGGCTGTACCATACCTAATTAATCTTGGTCATGCCATCAAGGAGCTGAGCTGCTATCACATAAGACTGTTGCATTAAACCTCCCGGAGAAAGTTGATGAGCCACTCCCTTTTTCACTGAATCATAGCTTTTGTAAAATTGTTGCAGCAAAATGTTGTCGAGCAATCCATGAGTTGGGCATTGCAACACCAACTTCTTAAATCTTAGCCAAGTCTCATGGATTGGCTCACCTTCGAAACACTTGAAGCTTTGGATGTTGTCCTGAAGAGTCATCATCTTCGAAGGGGGAAAGAATCACACTTGAAATGCGGTAATGAGCTCTTCCCACGAAGTGATACAATCTCTTGGCAACTCAGCCAACCATTTGCACGCTTATCCCATTAGACAAAATGGGAACAACCTTTGTCAGATCGATTCTTGAGATATATTCTTAAAGGAGAACGGTTCACACTCATCAACAAATTTCCTTAAATGCTCATAGGGATCCTCATGAGCCAGTCCACCAAACAACCCTTTCAATGGTAAGAGCTGCAACATGGTGCTTGTAATGTGAAACACAGCATTTCCTTCAGCAGGAGGCAAGCGAATGACAACAACTCCACCCACTATATTTGGGTCATTGACATCATTGAGATTGTCGATGTCATCTTGGTGGCCCACTTGGCTACCATTGCTTCCGTTGACACTCAATTCCTCTATTTAAAACAACAACACACACACCAAAACTAAAATAACGTAGATTCAACAATGACTAAAAAGAACACAATTCAACTTTACCAAAAGAATTTCAAACAACACCATTCCCCGGCAGTGGCCCCATTTTCATTAATAACATTATAAAAGACTATTCATCTAATTCTAAGCATCAACGATCGTAAATCAGTATACAACCCAACTAAATGAGTTGAGGTCAAATCCTAGTGGGAGCGGTACGTGTTTCAGATTCAATTGGACAGTGTGAACATGGTCAAATCAGTCATACTAATAAAAATTATCGAATAAAGACATCATTCAAATTATGTTGACTTATGATTATATGATGCTTATGTTGGAGATTATGCTATGACTATGTTATTATCTCTTATGTTATGTCTTATGTTGACTAACCATTTTGAGATGCTCTAATGATGTTGTGCTAGCTTTCATACTTGGTACATTTTGGTCTAACTCATATTGCCTACATTCTAATCAAATGTAGGGTTTCGGAGATTGAGTTCCTTTAAAGACTAGGTTTCGAAAGAGCTAGAAGACTTGAAGATTTGGTGAGTTCTCATAGCTTCGAGGATGAACCCATTATTTCCTTATGTCATTTCTTTATGTTTTAGACTTTGTATGGGATGCGTCCCAAGAATTTTATTCAAGAGTGTAATAGATGGTTTGAGACAAAAGTTATAGTAAAGACTTCCGCTTTCTTATGAAAATGTTTCGATTGTATGGTTTTAAATAAGTATTAAATTTCCCATACTTTTCTAGTATCCTACGTTATGATTATACTAAGTGATTGTATGATACCCATTTAGGGTCAAGTACGCTATGTTACTTCTAGGGGGTACCCCTGGGTCGTGACAAACTTGGTAATTAGAGGACAAGGTTTTAGAATGGTTATAGGATTGTCTCAAACCACGTCTAGTATAGTCTTGTTCATAAATGTGAAGCGCGCCACATTTATGAATAGGAGGCTATTAGATGTTTAGGAAATCTCATTTCTTCATTTTCTTAGTCATGCCATAGAGTTGGCTTTAGTAGGCCCTTTTTCTAATCCGAGCCTATGGTTTTACAGGGTATGGCTAATACAAGGGCTAATGCTAGAAGAGTTTAGGAAGGTGATGAGGAGCAAGAGGTTCCTCTCCAAGTTCCAAACCAACCTCCTCTTCAAGATTCAAATGACCCTCCAATTGAGAATGTCACTCTTGCGGTGTTTAGAGCTTCTATGCAATTGTTGGCTCAAACCTTGACGGTGCAAGCCAATAAAGATGTTGTGGATCCAGCAACCCCAATAAGGGGGATTGGTGCTTCTAGGGTAAGGGAGTTTTTGAGGATGAACCCTCTGGAGTTTAGTGGCTCCAAGGTGGAAGAGAATCCAAATGGGTTCATAGAAGAGCTTTATAAGACACTTGCTATCATGGGGGTAACTTCTATAGATAAAGCGGAACTAGCCACTTATAAATTGAAGGATGTTGCCCATATTTGGTATGAACAATGGAAAGATAGTAGGCTGGTAAAAGCGGGTCCTATAGAGTGGGAAACATTTAAGTCGGCATTTCTAGATAGGCTCTTTCCCTGGGAGTTGAGGGAAGCTTAGTTGGAAGAGTTCATCAATCTTAAGCAAGGTAACATTAGTGTCAATTAGTGTGACTTTAAGTTACTCTTTTGTCTAAGTATGCTCAATCTTTGGTAGTGAATCCAAGGGATTTGATGAATAGGTTTATGACGTGGGTGTCCGATATGGTAGAAGAATAATCTCGTATGGCAATGCTTGTTGATGATATGGATATCTCACACCTCATGATGTTTGCCCAACAAATAGAAGAGTCAAAACTCAACAAAGAGAAAGCTAGGGAGAAAAAGAGGTCTAGGATAGATGGTGATAAGTCTTTTCATGATGGGTTCGATGGACATGGTCATTCTAGGAATAAACAAAAGTTTTCGGGACAAGGCTTTTATAATGCTCCTAAGCATAAGGATGAGAGAGTGTCTACTCCTAGGCCACAAGGGATAAGTAATGAGTCCCTATGGCCCATTTGTTCTAGGTGTGGTAAGAGGCATGGGGTAGGTGTTTGGTCGGTAGAGAAGGTTGCTTTGGTTGTGGTGAGAGTGGCCACATGAAGAAATATTGCCCAAAGGCAAAGGCTACAAGAAGAGAGGGTAAGCAAGTTGCCACTAGTAGTGAGGATGTGGAACCGTAAAGGAAGAATAGGTTTTATGCTCTCCAATCTAGAGAAGATCAAGAGTGATCTCATCATGTCCTTTCCGGTATGTGTTTTATGCTTTAGCAAATTTCTAGATTTCTTGTCTTTTGTAGTTATGTTGGAATTGAAGTTGTCTTTAGTATGAATGATGCTTCGATGAGCATGTGTAGGCTTACTCCCAAGGGGAGATAGTTTTCCTATCTAATAAGGTTATTCTGTGATTATATGTTGCCATGATTTTGTTATGTGCATGATCATGAAAATGCGTAGGTCTTGTTAGAAATTACTTGTATGCATTGTTTTTCCTCACGTTGAAGTGCATTGAGTAGAGTTTCATATAGACTTCATGAGATGATTATGTAAGCATGTCTTAGTTTTGGAGTTGAAAGATTCATCCTTGAATAAATGACTTTTGGGAGTAAATTGCATTTAGGCTCCGCGAATGTGTGTTGAGCATGTTTTAGCTAGGATATGTTAGTTCCTCTTTGTAAATGATTAGATACAGATTTTCATACATGTTGGGTTGGTGGAAGTAGTTCCTACTCCCTTGTGTTGCATTGATTATGTTTATCTTGGAGTCAAAGGGGACATATTGTAATGCCCCGAAAACTAGTAGACCATACTAGAGCCTCTAGCTAGGGTTCTAAGGTTTGATGTATGAGGAATAGAGTCGTAGATGATACTTTCCATGCTTATAATGAGGGGTTTAGTGTTTGAACATCAAGGTATGTGTTAGACCCCATAATTTGGAAGATTATCTAAGGTTTGGGTAAGGGTTGCAAGGGCAAGTGCCAACGCAAGGGGGAAAAACCTAAACCAAAGGCCAAGGCTGCCCAACCTTGGCCATGCACTTTCTAGGGTTCACGACCACCTTCACGACAATTGGTCTTGACGACGGTCTGTGAAGGGGTCCGTGAAGACCAATTACAGTCATGGGAGGCAAGGTCCTTAGGCCTAGCTACTGCTTAAGGGACCACGAGCCACTTCACGACCCATGGTCATGACCACGGCTCATGGGACGGATCGTGGTCATGCCTTAGCATTGTGGGAGTTTGGCAAGTTGAGGGGAGCCACTATTCAAGGGATCACGTGCACCACCTCGGGATCTGGTCCCCTTGACGGCTTGTGAAGAGGGGCGTGACCCCTGGCTAGGGGCTGCCTAGTTGGGGGTTATTTGGTAATTTCCAAAATTATTAGATAATTATTAGGGTCGTTTAATATTGAGTTTATTCACCTATATAAAGTATTTTAAGTCATTAAACACCCAAACTAAGTCATTTAGAATCAAAACTCCAAATCACTCCCTATCAAATATTTCTCTCTCTGGAAAGACCTCCATTGAAGAAGAAGCTAGAGCTTGAAGCTAAGGTCAAGATCAAAGTCTCCATTTTTGAAGGCTTGTTCTAGGTCTTTGATTAAGTTATGTTTAGATTTTCATCTATGGCTTCTTCCACCCATAGAGTCCCCTAGAAATTCCCCAAATTTGTGAAGAAGAACCCCAATCTAAGGTAGAGTTTCTTCCAATGTGTGGGTATAGTTGGGTATGACTCAAATTAGTTGGATAATACCTATTTATGATTAATTTACTGTTTATTCATGATATTATGAAGAATTTGTGTGAATTCCATGGTTAACCCTAGAAATCAAGGTATGTGGGTTTATGCCTTTTGATGAGAAATTGATGATTCTTGATAGATCTTCTAGAATTGTCATCATGTATAGAACTTATTCAAGAATGGGAATATGAAATCATGAATTGAACTATACTTATGAATGTATGATAGATAATGAATTGTAATGATTGAATTTGGGACTTTATGATGAATTATGCTTAAATTGCCTATGACTAAGGCTTGCGACTAATATGTCTTGTGATCTAGTCTAGTATGACGATTGTGGAGTAAAGCTTGATAGTTGGGCTTGAAGTCATAATGTTGATCACTAGGGCTTATAGAGTAAGTCTAATATGATGAGATAGCTTGGGATTGAGGAATTATGCTCTCCTAAGGTTAGCTTGAATTAGCATTGGTAGGATGCTTTTCATGGTAGCTTGCATTAGAGTAGACATGGTAGCCTACGATTGAGGATCTATTCTCTCCTAAGGGTATCTTGGACAAGAATTGTTAGAATGCCTCCATGGTAGCATGACTTGGTTAGGCCAAGACCATTTCATGGTAGCTTAGGATAGAAGATTTATACTCTCCTAAGGATAGCTTAGGGTTGAGGATTCATAGTCCCCTAAGGGTAGCATGCATTATATTAAATGTTGCATGGTAGCTAGGTTGTGGTACTTGTACTCCTCCTTTTATTGCCTGGTTTGCATAATAGCGTGTCTTACCATGGTAGTTAGGTCTAGCCTAGTAGGGTGCTATTCTTTGATACTCTAGTATGATAAATAGTAAGCATTGAGTAAGATAGCCTAAGGAAGTACTTAGTGTGAATGGTAGTATGGGATGCTATTCATACATGGCACACGTATGACTTGAAGCTACTTATGAAGTGTCCTCTTATGTGATGTATGCTTAGCTTGCATTATTGCTATAGTTCCCTTCCATGATATGATTGACTTAAGTTTACAGTTCCTTGTCTATATGAAGTAGGTCAATAGTGACACCTATGATTAGTAAGCATGAACATGGTGACTTCAAGGATATTCTTAGTGTGTGTAGTATTATGGGATGCAACACATGCATTACACAAGTGTGCCTTATGTTACTTAGGAATATGAATGTGGACTATGACATTAAAACTAAGGTCTTGACTATGAATGTGGACTATGCCCAAGAATGAACCAGAAGAGGTACTTATCTTGGATGGTATTATGGGATGTTATTCTTGCCTTACACAAGTATGATTTGAGGTGGCTTGTGAAGTAGTTCTCTTGTAATATGAAAGACCAAAGGTTGAAGTATGTAAACATGAAAGTCTAAGTAAGGTCTATGCCATGAACATGATGTACTTCCTATGCTCATTAACTATTTCTTATGTTGACCTATGATTATATGATGTTTATGTTGGAGATTATGCTATGACTATGTTATTATCTCTTAGGTTATGTCTTATGTCGACTAACCATTTTGAGATGCTCTAATGATGTTGTTCTAGCTTTCATACTTGGTACATTTTGGACTAACGCATATTGCCTACATTCTAATCAAATGTAGGGTTTCGGAGATTGAGTTCCTTTAAAGACTAGGTTACGAAGGAGCTAGAAGACTTGAAGATTTGGTGAGTTTTCATAGCTTCGAGTACGAACCCATTATTTCCTTATCTCATTTCTTTATGTTTTAGACTTTTTATGGGCTGCGTCCCCAGAGTTTAATCAAGAGTTTAATAGATGGTTTGAGACAAAGGTTATAGTAAAGACTTTCGCTTGCTTATGAAAACGTTTTCTATTGTATGGTTTTAAAGAAGTTTTAAATTTCCTGTACTTTTCTAGTATCTTATGTTATGATTATGCTAAGGGGTTGTATGAGACCCCTTCGGGGTCAACTTCACCATGTTACGTCTAGGGGGTAACCCTGGGTCATGATAGTTTAGACAACTCAAAATCCTCATAAACCATGTATGCCAACATGGGTAAAGGATCATACTTTTTAGATGATTCCTTATTTCTTTTAACCATAGCTTAGTGGATCCGCTTAGTTGGGGTGTTCTGTACTCCAGCAAAGTATAGGACAGTTCTGGCAGCACAGGCAAGACGCTATGTCATCACGTAGATCATAGTTATGGTTGTCGGTTAGAGAATCTCCCAATAGTGTTTAACTGTATTTTTATATATCACTTATTATGTTGAGTTCAAAGATGGGAACGTATTTTGTAAAGCTTTAAATGATTTAACTCATTTATTTCTTTACATTCAACTTGAGTATATTGTTATCTATTATAGTCCTTTCTTTCGGTTATTTATTATTCAACTATATTACATACACGTACATTCAATGTACTGGTTTCATTCGACCTGCATCTTTTAATGATGTAGATACAGGTTCTTAGGATCCTCAACAAGAGTCTTTTGAGATCACTTCATCTGCTCATCTCGTTATAAGTGAGACCTCCTTGCTTTCAGAGTACTCCAATTTTATCAGTTGCTAGTAGTAGTTTTTTTTAGGTGTCGTGGGTCTTGTCCCGACATCCTTTATTAATAGTAGAGGCTTCATGGATAGAAAATTTTGGAGAGACTTTCAGTTTCAGATCTTTTATTTAAAACTTATGTTTCATACTCAGTATATCAAGTTCAGTTTTGAGATTCAATAAATAGTTTTTAAACATTTCTTCCAATTTGATGCTTATGTATGCTTGAGATAGTCTTCCTTTTGTAGTCAGCTAGGATGAGGGTTCACTTGGGGACTAGCAATGGTTCTTGAGTGTCGGCCACGTCCAGGGTGTAGCCTTGAGTCACGACAGATGCGATCTATCAGAACATTGAATGATGTATCCGGAAACAGGATGCTATGTATCAGGATGTTTTGGAATGTATCTGGATTCCCCAAATTTAAGGGATTTTTATAATTTGAAAAGAGTAGGGATAAGATATAATTAGCTCTTAACACTATAGAATTTGTGTAAAATCTACTTAAATTTTATCTCTTAATTACATGAACTTACATAACTACAAGTCTTAAGATAACAATTTCTAATAAATTCTATCATTTGAATTAATTAGAATAATTTCCTTTTTCTTTCTCTCTCTGAACATCTGGATACATCACTCTACCTATATCAAATACATTACAACTTTGTTTGTATTCAATGTATCTGCTACAGATGTTATTGTTGATACATAACCAAATAATTTCAAACCTAAATTAGTATGAATCTGATTTATATTTATTTATTTGTTACATAATTATGTATCTTTTTCTATGTATCGGGTCAAAGCGTGGTGTATCTAAAAGTTATGAAAAATCTGATGTTGTTATAATTTGATAAACTTTCATCACCAAAATTGTTGGAGTTTCTATACATTATACCTATATTATTTACTTTAAATTAAGAAACCCGTAAATGAATTTTAAGTAAAATAATAAGAGACTTTAATTTAGTATTTGTGACACCCCGAATCTACACCTTGGGCGTGGCTGGCAGTCGAGAATTATTGTTGACCCCAAGAGAACGCTTGGCCTTGCTCAACTCTCAGCGGAAGACTTACTCAACATAAAATATTACCATAATTCGTTTAAATCTAATGGGATAAAGAAAAGACCAAAATACCCCTCACTAATTCGGGTAACTTTCCTTAACTGGACAAGCTAACTTCAAACGGACATATCTCCCACGTATGAGCTAGAAATATAGCAAACTCGATGGTGTTGGAAACAATATTCCAAGCCCATTCAGTTGATATCTTAAGGGCCACCTAACTCATCATGTACCGAAAGTTATGGCCATTTGAAGTTGACCCAAAACTCACAACTTAAGCGTAAATCGCAAAATTTCAGATTTGGCTCTTTCCAAATTAGTTCTTTCTAAATTTAGCTCTTTCAGATAACGAGGTGTTACAATTTCTCCCCCTTGGGAACATTCTTCCTCGAATGAGATTACTCTGAGTACACTGAGGGTGGTAACATCTAACACCCAACTCAAGCACTCAAAATGCAAATTGACACAACATTTCAACTTAAAAACTACAAAGAAAAGAATAAGTACCTTGATTTGTTTCTCTGGACACAAAGAGATGTGGGTATCTCTTCTTCATATCCTCCTCAGCCTCACAAGTAGCTTCCTCAACAAACTGATTCCATCATAAGACCTTGATTGATGCTACCTCCTTAGTTCTCAACTTGTGAAACTGACGATGAAGTATATGAACGGGAATATCCTCCCAAGATAGGCTGCCCTTAATACCAATATCTTTGGTCTGTATAATAAGCGAAGGATCAACCATACACTTCTTCAACATTGTAATGTGAAACACCAGATGGAACGTTGCCTGATTACTAACGTTATCAAATACACTTTATCCAATTCTAGGCGTCAACGATCATAAATTAGTATATAACCCAACTAAATGAGTTGTGGTCGAATCCCACAGGGAACGGTACATATTTCACATTCGATTGGGAAGTGTGAACATGGTCAAATTAGTCATAGGAGTAAAAATTATCGAATAAAGACATTATTCAAATTAAAGGGTGACACAAGTGTCAAATGGGGTTTTTTGTTTTTATTAATAGCTACAAATAGTCACAAACAATACGAATTAACAATAATGAGACAGGTTCTTGGGGTGTGATCAATTATAGGCAAATATAGACATATGGGTAATTGCAACTATTAGTAAATAGCTAGATATTACTGAATAAGCTAGGCTATAGTGGAGGTAAACTTTCTCTTGAACAATTTACCCCGAATCAAGTGATTTCTCTAGAACATCAACAAGCATGCAAAATAAGAGCAGCACACACCTTAATCCATTCAGTCTCTTGAGTTGAATGTGTGGGATTGAGTTTAGGATTCACTCTCTCGAGCTGAGCCCAGGTCAACCCAATACCCACAAACCATCATTCAATAATATTAGTTCTAAAACCCCTCTCTCTCTCGTAAGCCAAGAAGACAAACATAGAACTGTATCTGCAACTACAATTCTTAAATTAAACCACAATTAACGATTAAACTCACTTCTAAATTCAATTTAAACTAACAATTAGCAATACCCATAAACTAAATTAATCCATAATCACATGATCACACCCCAAGAATTGGGGTTTTAGCTAAACATTATAAAAAGGTAAAAACAATTATCAAATTGATTATCCATCAACTGGGTATGAGTAATTTCATCCTTACAATGCTCCAATTTGAAGAATCCCAAAGACACACTTCTAATTTCTCAAAAGTGAATTTCTTCAATCCTTCAAAGCTATGGAAAACTAGAGAAAACTGTCTCCCAATGTTCAAAACTTAAAAATAGATTGTTCTAAAGAGTAAAATTATAAGTGATACAAACTATATGTTCCAAAATGTATTTATAGTGGCTAAAAATATGTTGCGATGTGTCACTAGACGAACCAATCGGCGAGCTACCCTTTGTTCTTTTCCATCGCCCTTTTGCCTTGGTACTCAGCATCCTCATCTGTAACCTTTGGTGATCTATCTTGGCTTCGTGGAATCATTTAGATATCCGTTGACCACCCTTTCATCGCCAACTTGGTTCTTTTCTTCGAGGCTTGGCACGCTGGAACTTTAGGTGGTCTAATGAGCCACTCGAGGAATCATTGAGTGCTCTTGGCGATCCTCAAGCTCACCGTTCTAAATTCCTTCAGGTTGTTTTGTTCCTTTTTGCTTGTTTGTCTCCTTGCTTTGTTCCTCAATCCATATGCCTGAAAATCAAGGATTTAACATCAATTATTGCCACAAATTAAGAATTTGAGGACACTAAATCTATTTAAACAAAACCCTAAATGAGTTCAAATCTCGGACTCATCAACACCCCAACTTCAAATTCTGCTTGTCCTCAAGTAAAACTCAAGTTCAACATTTCAAAAAGTCTCTCAGACAGTGCTACATAAGACTCAATCATGAGTACACACAACACGACTCAACCTACTTATGCAAGGATCAATTGTCCAGTCAAAGATTCAAATTGAGACTCACCATTATCAAAGATTCTCAAGTTCACAATACTTGCTTCAAATGCAAGTTCAAGCTCAACAAAGGTACTCAAATTCCCTCATACAAAGAGGATTCCATATTCACACACTATTCTTGAACAATTTATCGTTCTGGAATCACATACGACTCTCACACTTACAAAGATGAACACATGCATGACTTCACCCATAGGTTTGGCCTTATTTTCCAATCAACACTCATTTCAGCTCACTCAAGATCAAAAAGGTCTTTTCAAGGCTTGTAACAGGGCTGAGTGTAAATGTATGATCATTTAGGCTCAATGGCTTCTACCCTCATGAAATGATGTATGAACATCACTTTTCTTTCTTCAGCATTTTTACTCATGCTCCAAACTCACCCCATTATTCAACTTTCAGGATACCCCATTTCTTTTGCAACTTTCAAAACATTATTTTACAACTTTTTCATTTTTTTTCTTTTTCTTTCTTCTTTTCTTTCTCTTTTTTTTGGAGGGGTTCCATCTTTTTTCAAAACCAAGGATCAAAGGGGGACTTCTTCTCACTTCTTGATATACCACACCCCCAACTTAGGCTTTTGGCTTAAGTTTGTTGTTCAAACAAACCTTACTTCACGAGGATTATGTTTTAATGGATAAAGAGGGGTCACAATTGCATCAAGTTTCTTCCAAGAAAAGGATAAGGCTCAAAAGGGTTGAAGCAAGGTTCACACATCTCACAAGGTTAGCCACAAAAGAGGTATATGATGCATCCACAATTTAGACTTATTTAGGGCTATATTTTATTAGAATTAGCGTCCTCAAATGCATATTTTGTCTCAATATTTGATGAAAATCCTTAAGTTTCAGGTATTTGTATTTTAAGGCAAAGCATGGACACTACTTGGCAAGAAGGAACAAGGCGTCTTAAAAGAATGAAGAAACGAATGCCTGAGGATCACCGAGCCTAGTTGTCGAGTCACCGATCGTACTGGAGATCGTCTTTTGTTCCAGTGCGCTAAGCCCTGAAGGAAAAGGTCAAGTTGGTGATAAAATGGAGCAGTCGGCGTGTCGACGTACAGTTCCATGAAGCCGTACCATATCGCCCAACGACTAAAAATGCGAAGAGGCTAAAGGCTAAATAAGTAAGGTGATGAAATCGACCAAACAATGGATCGTCGAATGTCTCGGCGATCCCCATTAACTTCGCCGAAGGGTCTTTTGCAGCATATTTTAAAACACTATAAATACTTTTTAAACTTTCTAGCTTAGTGTCATATCACTATTATTGTTAGAACTTTTTACAGTTTTTGAGATAGTTTAAGTTTTAGAGGGTTTTAGTGACTTTGTTCTAAGACATTAAAGATTCACAGGGTTTCAACTTCAAGAAATTGGACTTGGGACTCGAAGATTCTTCACTCTTGACGTGATTTAAGACTTAATCCTTCCTACCCAGTTGATGGAAACTGATATTGGTATAAATTTTTATCTCTTTTACATGTCTAGCTAAAACCCCAATTCTTGGGGTATGATTTTGTGAATATGGGTTAGATTATCAGTTGGGTCTTGTTTGTTGATGGTTTATTTGTTTTTTAAATGTGATTTCGTTTAGTAGTTGTGTATGAACTTAATGGAGTTGTAGTTGCAAATACGATTTCATCTTAGTGTTTTTGGCTTGCTCGAGAGAGAGGTCGTAAAACTACGACTACTAAATTGATAGTCGGTGTTATTGGGTCAACATGGGTTCAGCTCGAGAGAGTGAATTCTAGTCCTTCTCCCACACATTCAGCTCAAGAGAATGAATGGTCTAAGGCGGAGGTTGTGCTTAAAGAGGCAACTCGGTGTTCAAGAGAAATTGAGTCGATTCTGGGTAAGTTGCTCAGCAGAGAATTTGCTCCCACTATAGTCTAGCCTAGTCACGAATACTCAACAATTTACTATCAAAATCATGTACCCTACATTTTAGTTCATCCCGTATTCATATCACATCCCAAGAATCCCGTCTCTCTATCTAGTTTTCGTATATTTTCGCTGTGTATAATTGTTAATTAATACAAAACTTCCCATTGATAATTGACGCTTGCGTCACCCCCTTTTGATTTAGTATGTTTATATTCGATAATGTCTATAGCTATGGCTAATAAGAACTAAATTTTATTTTTCTATTAATTCTCAAAACCACTCCCTTGGGACTCAACCCCAACCCTTCGTTGGGTTACTTTACTTATTGTACATTCGTAGACACTCAAATTGGAAGGTGTGTCTTGATTACACAAACATCAGTATACTGTCAAATTGTTGCCTAAGATCATTTCAAGGGCTTGCATCAGTTAGTCAACTGGACCAACAGGGTAAATTCTATGTGTCACCACACAAGGTTCAAAGTAAGCACATCACACAAGGCCAACATTGTCACCAATATCAAATGAGACTCCACACTTTTGCTAGTGTGCAATGTTCATCACAAGTGACTCATTCGATAATTGGCTAGTCACAACGAGATGCAAAAAGTTCACATATTGTCTAAGGAACTTCATTTGGCCTCATCGTAGCCGCGCATTCATTTTTGTTCGATTAGGAGCACTATTCCAGTCATCGATATTGATCATGACCGATACTCAAATTTGCACAAGAACAATCACATTCAAACACAATAAGAGTGGCAAATTTTTTTAGATGGGTCAAAAACCTTTTTTAGTCATAATAAGGAGCCATAATCTCAAACATCCAAAAGATAGAAACCAAAATACAGTTTAAAACACAAAACCCAATATATACAAAATATATAGTCATAAGAGGTAGGTATGGAAATACCCCACCCCACCACAAACAAAAATGCAGTTGTCCTCAAATGCAACAAAAATAATCAAAAGTCAATAAAAATGACAGAGAGGGAGGTAAAGAAGTATGATGTCTACACAATCTCTCCATATGTAAGGGCATCAATGCCCGGGATTACACTCTGATCTTGGGCATCTGTCCCCGGGGTAGCAGCAAACATTCGCTCCACTAGAGCTTGCCATAGACATCTCTGTCAGCGATGTCTGAATGGCTTACTGTACAATAATCTCCTCTAGATCAGGCAAGTCGTCATAGATGGCCTCCTCATGAGCAACGATTTTCTCCTCATCCGTCTTCGTCTCCGTCTCTGACGCATCAGCTGCCACATCCTCCTTAGGCATATCTCTAGTAGTAGCCGGAGGCATCTCAAAAATGCCCGGAACACCCTGAGACTCTGCTACCTCAAACAAAGAAGTGAAGTCCATAGACTTTTGGATAGTCCACGTCTTTCCTGAAGTCTGTAACCTCGGCTTTCAAAGACGCAATCTATGAAGTAGCCCCCTATCGACTCTCACAAGTCTCTACTCTCGTTGTTATAGAAACAATAGATGTCTGGGGGGGTCAACGCAACTAGGATGGCCTGCTCAATCAATAAGGTACCTCGGCCTCTAACCGGGAAGCCCATAAATCGATAGAATGGGCTAGGTGCCCCATCTTGAGTATCATTGCCTGAGTAATCCTGGTGGGTTGGGAATCAGTAAAAGAACCAGGAGCCTGGGAAGTAGTGGAAGAGGGTGTACCTGAAGGCCCAAAGGCTGGAGTAGGAGGTGGGTTGGGAAGCAGCAGAAGAACCAGGAGCTTGGGAAGTAGTGGAAGCGGGTGTACCTGAAGACCCAAAAGACGGAGTAGGCAAAGATGCCTCTGCAGGTATGGACTCAACATCAACCTCCGGGGATGGATCCACCGGAGCAGCTCTCCTCCTATCTACCTCCTTTCGAGTTTACTCGACCTCTATATGCCGTATACCTGTGGAAGATGTGGGGGTGATCATTATGTCTCTCTTCTCATCACGAAGAACTCCAACACACTAGCATAGCTCTGTAATTAGGATCGGGAAGGGAAGAGATGTCTGGCGCTAGTTGGCCCTCATGGCCATCTCCTGCTCAATAATAAGTACCGAGTTGTGCCGTTTCTGTGCGATGATGGATCTTCGACAGGATGTTTTGGGGTGGCGGAGTATGGACTCATTCTGTGAGCGCATGATGGAGCTGCTGATGAATCCAAACCAGTACCACACAGCTACATTCAAATCCTTCATCTCTGTCGGAGCTCCTATCGTAATCCACCTCAGGGTGGTGTCAGAGATGAGGGGAGCATGCCAAACTTTAGATCATCCAGGGCCTGTGCTATAGCTAGTCCTTCGTACTCATGCTCGATACAAGTAGCTCTGTCAAGTGCAGCATTGATATGATATTTGTTGCACCCCACTTCTCTCTTTTGGTCCATTACGGACTTTACCGGTCTAAAAGCACTAGCCTTCTTCATCCCTTGGGGTACTAATCCCTGTACACATTGTATAACTCATGAAACTAGGAAGGGATATACGAGCCTCCGGGACCAGTAAAGATGTCAAAGCGAAGGTACCAGAGTGTCTCCCTCAGCCTAGAATACCTTCCTACTAGGCCATTTGTGGATATCAGCTTCTCCTCAAGAATCATCCTCAATCCCTAGAGCTTTAGCCTTTTGAGTAGCCAAGGAGAAGGACCCTGAACTGGTGGAGCTGGAACCACCGTTTGTGCCGGAGCTAGCACTGTATCACCAGGAGGAGGGGTGGCCTCTAAGATCTTAGATGGATCTTGGCGAACTCGAGCACGTATCTCAGCCTGTCTAGCCTGTAGTGGCTGGTCATCTTCAGGCTTTGAGAATGAGGGCTGAAAATGGGCAGACTCCCGATCACTGCCGGAGTTGTGCTATGGTGTTTCTGCCTCGAGCGCTTTTCCCTTTCCTTTGCCTCCTTTTGGTGGTGCTTGCTTTACTTTTTTAGGGGGAACCCCATCATTAATAGTAATGCCCCGTGCTCTTTTGCTGGGTGGCATACCAGTGTAGTCTAAGTTTGTCCTAGCCATGCTGATTCCTAGATTTGGACTCACTTAGGGATTTATTTATATAGATTTAGTATCCTCAAATGCTTATTTTGTGCCAATAACTGATGTAAAACCCTTGATTTCTAGGTATATGGATTAAGGAACAAAACAAGGACACTAATTTGTAAAACGGAACAAAGCGAGTTGAATGAATGAAGAAACACAAGCCTGGTGATCGCCATGTCCACTTGGCGAGTCACCGAATGGCCATTTGACCGCTTAAAGTTCCAGTGTGCCAAGCCATGAAGGAATAAATCAAGTTGGTGATGGAAAAGAGCAGTCTACGAATCACCGAGTAGTTCTGCGATGCAGTGCTGGAACTCCCAAAGTTAGAGACCTTCAGGATGCAGAAAGGCAAGGCAGAAAGGCGATGTAAGTGACCAAAGGGCGGCTCGCCGAGTGGTTTGGCTAGCCTGACTTACTTCACCAAGTGGCTCTTCGCAGCATATTTATGACAACTATAAATACATTTTTGTACATTTACTTTAGTCTCTATCATATCTAATATCATAATATCTAAATTGTAGCTGATTTCTAAAGAGAGAGACAAGTTTTCTCTAGTTTTTCCTAAGCTTTGAAGAATTGGAACATTGTAAAGATGAAATCAATCTTACCCAGTTGATGGAAACTCAATTCCGTAACGAATTTTATTTTTTTATAATGTCGAGCTAAAACCCCAATTCTTGGGGTGTGATTATGTGATTATGGGCTGATATATGTTATGGTATTGCTAATTATTAGTTTAAATGCTATTTAGAACTGACTTCACTCATTTTTCTATATTAACCTGTAATCGAATTATATCCCAAGAACCCGTCTCATTATTGTTATTTTGTATTGATTGCTATTTGTAGTTGATAATCAAAATCAAAAACCCCCAATTTGACATTCGTGTAAATCCCTTATTTGCATGCTGTTTTTATTCAATAATTTTTATTCCTATGAATGATTTGAACACGTTCATACTTTCCAATTGACTGTCAAACCCGTACCGCTCCCTGTGGGATTTGACCACAACTAATTTAGTTGGGTTATCTACTGATTAACGACCGTTGACGCTTAGAATTGGATGAAGTGTCTTTGAAACATTATTAATCAATCCATAATTGCAAGATTATACCGAAAATAGTTAGAAACAACTCAAGAAAAGGTGGAGAAATCAAGTTGCAGAAAGACTCACTGACCCGATCGGTGAGTCGCCGAATCACTTTTGCGATCCAGACATGAAGCCAGTCCATACCTACAATAACATCAAAATATACTATGTCTAACTCTATTGAGTCATCCATGGTGTCCTTTTGATTGACAAAAATGGTACAATCACGATAAACTCACTCAGCTGGAATAGACTAACAATAAGTGTAGAAACACCGAAGGGCTCAAGAAGTTGCTCAGGAAGGATATCAAAATTCATAGAAACATAAGGGGTCACAAAAGATAGACTCACGCTTGGATGTAGCAATGCATATACATCATAAGTAAAGACTTTGATCATACCAGTGACAACATCTCGTGAATTATCTTGCTCTTGGCGACAAGTGATATCATACAGTTGATTTGCTCCTCCACCTGTCCCTAAATTAGCTTCTCTAGGTGTAGTTCTATCTGGGGGAGCCACTGAAGAAGATTGGCCTCTATTGCCCCCATTGCCATTACCTTGCCTGTTCTTAGGGAAGTCTCTCGTGAAGTGACCATTCTGACCACACTTAAAGCAACCAGTGGAGCCATCAAGACATGTTACTGGGTGGTTCCTACCACATTTATCACATGCATGACTTCTATTACTTCCTTGTGCCATACTACCTTGAGACTGTGCAGGTCTAGCTTTTCAGTTCTGCAAAATTTGATTCTTAAATTAACCTCTGTTCCTTGGTGCATGTGCAGTAGCAAATGGGGGAGCAGGTCCATTTTGATTTTGTTGAAAAGATGATCAGTTGGCATTACTCTTCTGATTCTGAGACTCATTTCATATTGTCTTAGCTATCTTGTTTCGGAACTTTTCTGTATCCTTCAACTTATCTTCTTGAGCCCGTTGCACATGGATCATCAACCTTGCTATGTCCATGTCCCATATCAACATCACAGCCTTACCCTCTTTTCTAAATATATGAGATAACCCAGAAACAAACAAACTCATCCTAGTCCTCATATAAACAACCATCTCCAGAGCATAATGGGAAAGTTGGGTGAACTTGAGGCTATACTCTTGCATACTCATGGATTCCAGCTTAAGAGTGAGGAATTCCCTTACCTTGGCCTATCTTAGTTCACGGGGAAAGAAACGCCCCATGAAGGCACCTTCGAACACATCCAAGCACAGAATTAGTGCACCCACAACTGTACTCTTCTTCCATTTATCGTACCATTCTCTAGTAACACCCTTCAGTTGGTATGCAACCAGTTCTACTCGCTCAACATCAACAACATGCATAACTTCAAACACTTTTTCCAACTCTTCCACAAAGTATTTTGGATTCTTAGTGACACTTGAACTGATTAAATCTGGAGGATTCATCCTGAAGATCTCACGAATTCTGGATGTATCAGCCACATTCAATCGATCCCCTCCCTATTGACCTGCTTGGTTGGGGACCACTTGACTCAACATCTGGATAGCATCCCGGAACTCGGCATTCGTGAACTCTTTTGGGGTTGCACTTCACGTGCATTAGGGACCTCTTGATCCTGTGGACCAACATTCCTCCTAGCAGGACGACCTTAGATAGCTCTTCGTGGAAGCATGATCTATAAGATATGCACAAGCACGACTTAGAAAGAAACTTTATAGAGTTGAACTCTATCGCACAAAAAGAGTATGAAAGAAGTAAGATAGTTCCTAAAAGTGGCAGCCTCCTAATTATAGATGTGGTGGGCTTCACTCCGGTAACTAGGACTCTACAGACACGACTTCATAGACACCCTAGGACTCTTGAACTCTTTGCTCTGATATCAATTTTCTCATTCCCCGAGCCTTTACCCTAGGTGTGGCCGGCACTAGAGAACTATTGTTAGCCCCAAGTGAACCCTTAGCTTGGCTCAACTCTCAGCAGAAAACTTATTCAACATAAAATAATCTCGAACGATAAACTTTACTCAACTGTCCCAAAAGTAAACTCATACTATTTTAGAAATAAAACATTCACTTAGCCAAAGAGGCAACTCAATTCTAGAACATTAACATTTGAAAATGAAAAGACTCATGAACTACTGCCTATCTATCTATGAAACCCCTAATAACTGAGATAGATGTCTGGAAAAGAAACACGACATCCTAATAACAATACTAGAATGATAAAACATAAAAGAGGGATCCTCCAGAATAAAGGAGTTTCACGAAACAAATCTGGAACTCGTATAGATTAATGAAGCGTTGGATGATGATCCTGGTTACCTATATTTGCATTATAAAATGATGCAGGCCAAATGGCATTAGTACATTGAATGTACGAGCATGTAAGGGGAAATCTAAACCATGACATAAGCTTGAACTGGAACTAAAGAAGCAGGTTACCTCATACCAAGTCAACTAAACCTCAACTCATTTCAATATAAAAGCAATAAGAATAATGTGATATAAAGAAAAGCTTTGAAAAAATACATAACAACTGAAAGCATTGGAAACTACAATATAACTCTGTTTGTATGTAAAAATACAAAATAAACTTTGTTTTCAGAGATTCTCTAACCGACAACAATCACTATGAGCTATGTGATGATACAACGTGTCGCCCTCGCTGCCAGAGCTTTTCTATACCTTGTCGGGGTATAAAAATCTTCAACTAAGTGGATCCACTAAGCTATACTTAAAAAGCAATAAGGAATCATCTAAAAAGTATGACTCTTTCTACCCACATTGGCTACATGGTTTATGAGGGTTCTGAGTTGTTTGAACTCTCCCCCATAGAGGTGCACAATACTACTTCCAAAATAAAACCTAGCTCATAATATTTTAAAGAAATATTTCCACATCCTCTACTTTGAGATTATTACTCAAAAGGTTTCTCTTAAAAGAAATAGTACTCAAAACTCCTTAAGACATTTACTATTGGGAATACTTAGTTCCCATATATTAATTTTGAAAAATGAAACTCAAATCTACTATTCCTCAAACTCAAGTACTCAAGTCTTAAAACAAGTTTAAAAGATTGTAAAAGAGTTCTCAAAAAGACTCGAAAGCACTCTTAAGACATTCATCTTAATTCTACCTTGAGTTTGAATTAAGGATTCAATGTTTCTGATTCATGTTATGAATGATCTCTTGATGTTTAGATGTAATTTAAAGTTGTTAGAATCGTTAGGAAGTAAAGGTACACTTTAAAAGGATATAGACAGAGCAAACGACGAAAATAGGGTGGGGGCAGGCGACCCTGGCGCACTGCTGGAACTGCGCGCCAGCCCTTGAACATCATATGTCCTTTTCTGGTGCACTGCTAGCCGCCTCTTCAGCCCCTCTGGCGCCTGGGGTGCGCCATCCCTGCCCTCCCCCAGAACTATCCAACAAATTTTTCTTCTCATTTTCTAACCCTAACTCGTCTAGAATCAATTTTTCTTCTCAAGATATCCTTAGATTCAATTACCCAATACTAGTATATGAGAATCTACTCAAAAACAAACCTCAAACTGATATGTTTATCTCAAGAACTCATCAAACCTATCTTAATTCAAGAACGAAAGCAACACTTCAAGAACGCTTATCAAGAATTCATCAAGAACTCAAATATACTCAATCATATGGATGAATTTAGAATATGTAAAATATGATAGGTGTGTGGGTGAATGAACCCATCACTATGGAAACTTACATACCTCCATTTGGCGAAATCCCTCGACAAATCTCCCGAATCTTGACGAACGCCTTGAACTTTTCTCCTTTTCTCCTCTTCTTGAACTCCTCTCAAAACCCTAAGCGTATATGGGATTATGAAAACTTAACCAAATAAGAATTGACCCCAAAATATTACCATAATTCGTTTTAAGCAGATGGGATAAGGAAAAGACCAAAATACCCCTCACTAATTTAGGTAACTTTCCTTAACCTGATAGACTAAATTCAAACGGGAATATCTCCCTCATACGAGATTGAAATTTAGCAAATTTAGTGGCGTTGGAAAGAGGATTCCAAGACCCTTCATTGGATATCTTATGGGCCACCTAAATAATCATGTGCTGAAAGTTATGGTCGTTTTAAGTTTACCTAAAACTCACAACTTAAGCATAACTTGTAAATTTTCAAATTTGGCTCTTTCCAAGTTAGATCTTTCTAAATTTAGCTCATTCAAATACCGAGGTGTTACATTATTACGATTCCAAATTCGGCAAAAAAACATAGAAACAAAATTAGTGTATTGATTACAGGTTGATAAAATTTAATAATTTTGATTTAAAGTTTAAATATATAGTAAGATATTTATTAAATATGTAAACATTTTTAACTAAAAGTTGAATAATTTTTAAAAATTAAAATTTCAGATTCAGAAACATTAAATTATGATAATGCAAATAGCAAAATGAAGGAAATTACATATGGTACTTGTCATTAATTTTTAAATATATAAATTTTAATTCTTATATATTAATTTAATCTAATTGAATTAAATTAAAAAATTAGATAAATTAGATTTCGGGAAAACTCCAATCAGCCAATGGAAAAAGAGGAAAGAAAAAGAAAAATTATTTGACTCTCCAAATTCTATTAGTAACAAATAAATTGGGGCAGATTAAGTAATATATATTATTTGAAAATGGTGTGATAACTAAAAAGTACTATAAATGACATTTAAAAGAATCTATCAGTGCCACATAAATTAGGACAAAAAGGGTAACATATTTTATTTGAAAATTACGTTAAAAATCCTCTAAATCACAATTATTTATAATTTATAATTTACAATATCTAAAAATATGTAATGACCCATTAGGTTGTTTTGAGCACTAGACGTCTCTCTTGCATAAAATACCCTCCTCGTAAATTTTAAATAAGAATTTTGAATTATTCGTTTAGCTACAATCATTTCATTGACATGTATTTGTTAAAGCGAATATTGTGCCTAATGGTAAACATTTAATCAAATAAATAATTCCACAACCCAATTTTTCGATTCATGATGGCACCGCACCTACTATAACCCACCAGTAGGGCAACCCAACCCGTATCCCAGAGCAACTAGTAATGGGAGTAAGGGTAGAAAAATAAACCCAACAACACAATACTAATAACCACAAGAATCACAAATGAAAGGGTGGAACCAAGACAAAACTATATACAAATAAAATATCCCTCCCAGAACCTGGATATCACAAGTATAGATCTACTAACAAAATGAGTACAAGTCCCAAAAGTGGACCATAGAAACAATTTTGTCTAAACAAGCAAAAGATAAGTCAATATATAAATAGAGAAGGAGACAGGAAAATCTAGGACACTATGTGCCCTCCATCGCCTCAATGCTGTTAGCTGGTGCTCGGACCTATATCACGAAAACAGATGCATAGTGTAGTATGAGTACGAAAACAACAGGTTTACCCAGTAGGCAGCATAGGCCGATTGAGCAAGAAAAACAAAACTAATATGAAATACGATAATATAACATACTAACAGAAATAAGTAGGAGGGAACATCTAATAGGTATGCGCACGATTGTACTAACACATAAGGAGAAGGAACGTAGCTAACTAAATACGACCGGGCTCCCATAAACCTGGCGGGTACGTGATATACCGTGAATTTATGTTTTTTTATACGTTTGACTTAGATTTTGTGTGTGTTTTGGGCCATTTTGTTATTATAAATAATGTGTTGTGTGTAATTCTTGTAGGAAATAAGCTTTGATGCAGTTGATGAAGATGCATGCTGAAAATTGCAGAAGTAGCCAGCCACGGACCGTAGGTCCAGTGTCGTCGATGAGGAGTCGTAGGTCCTGCTCTACATGTTGAGTTTCAGTACTCAAACCACGGACTTATAGGATGGACCATAGTCCAATCCACGGACCATAGGTGGGCAAGTGTAGGTGGAAGATCAAGGAAGTCTGGCCAAGTGTGGAACCACAAAGATATCGATGGATCGTAGGTCGACCCACGGGCCATCCTGCACATCCGTAGTTGGGGGATCAGATAATTAAAATTCCATTATCTGATTTTATTTTCCTAGTGTTTGACCACAGAGGATGACCCACGGACCGTAGGTAGGCCCATGGTACGTAGGTCAAGGTATCTGAGTAGTTTATTTCCTTATTTTGTTTCCTATTTTGTTTGAGATTTGTTTTCTATAAATAGGAGTTTTAATCCTAATTTTTGGGGTTAGACATTATTGTATACTTCTAGTTTTGGTCTTTTGGGAATTATTTTGACAACACTTAGAAATTTAATTTTTGGAATTCGTTTTCACAATTTTCACTTTGAAATTCAATTCAAGATTTCAGATTTCATCTATTCTAACCGTAAGTTCATGAATTCTTCTAACCTTATTATGAATTGTCAACTCTCAAGCATGAATAGCTAAATCCACAACTAGGGTTGGGGTAACAATGAGCAATTAACAACGTATGAATAATAATTAAGTAATTCTTGAATAGTGTTTATGGATGTATTGTTAATCCTTTCGTTTAGAAGACTTTTTAACGGGTGCACACGTTAGAACTCACCTCGTTTCTACTTGCCAGACCAATGAGGTAATGAATGAGCAAAGGATAAAACAACAGAGATTTAGTGGATGCTATTTAATAGTCTAATTTCAATTGAAGTGAGGGTTAAAACTTAACTACATTGATATGATGACTAATTTGGGGTAAATGTAATGGTTAGGAAAGCGTATACCCGTAGACGGACCAGGTTGATGAAATTCCCTACTTCGAGGACCAATCACTTATGGATACCTAACTCAACAATTTGCATGTAAAATATTAGTAAAGAATTAGTATTCTTAGGATTACTGCGTTAAGAGCTTGTGGGGAACACATGTACCTTAGTTTCTTTCTCATATTGATAAACCAAAGTCTGAATTTTGTTTACTTGTTACTTCTGTTACTTACTTACAAAATCCCCCCTGTTTACTTTTCTCGGAAATACTTCGACTAAACAAAGATAATAGTGAGTTAAGTTTAAGTCTAAACCATATTCCTCGTGGGATCGACCCCAACCTAAATGTTGGGTTCTTTATTTGACAACGATCTCTTATACTTCTTTAGGGAGATGTAATTTGGGCATATCAAATTTGGCTCTGCTATAGGGCAATACGACTTTAGGATTAAGTTTTACTACATTATTGAATTTTAGTCTAGTATTTCCTAATTTTACCTTCTTGTCTTATTTTTGTTTTCTATAGGTTCCAACTCTAGTGTATGCCAAGAAAATGGAGTCGAGGCAAACCCTTGACCCCCTATGATCCTGAACAAAGAAAGACTGCGAAAAATGGCAAATCTAAGGGTACAGAATAATGCAATCAGAGAGGGTCACAAAGATGAAGTGGAATTGCATCCTCCTGGGTTTGTTGATGTGACCGCTCAAGTTCATGTTGGTAACCAACTCAAAAATACAGAAAGGGTACAAAATCCGCCAACACCAAGGCATTGTGATAATTAAAGGGTTGACTATACTACGGTTGAATCAGAAGGGCTCATTGTTCTTCCTCTTCTTCCTCCAAGGCATGCATTTGTGGTGACCAACAGTTTTATGAAAATGCTTATAGCAAGAGGGTTGTTTTCTGGTCTAGCTTCGGAAGACCCATATGGTAACATGGCTAAATTGAAAAGTTTCTGTAAGAGCTGTGTGGGATAACCTGAATTGGACATGAATATTATAGGTTTGAGAGTTTTACCTCAGTTATTGACTGGTGATGTTGTAGTGTGGTTTTCCGAGCTTCGATACAATTCGATTCATACATGGGACCAATTGCATAAGGTGTTCATGCTGAAGCATTTTCCGTTGTCTAAGAAGTTAAATCACAAGGATAAACTGAATAACTTTGTAGGAATATCGGTAGAGTCCATAAGCAGTTGATGGGATAAGTTCACTACATTCATCAGAAGTGTTCTGAATCACCGCATAGATGATTAGTCACTGAAGGAGTACTTCTATAGAGGGCATGATTACAATGGAAAGACTGTTCTAGATATTATTGCTGGAGGATCATCTAGTGAGTGCAGCTTTGAGGATATCGTTGAAAATCTAGAGAGGATTTCCCGAAACAATAAGGCACGAATCACTAGAAAGGAAAATACTGGTAAAAGTACGTTCGCGGTCCAAACTGCACCAAATTAAGCCAATGATGACATTCGTTAAGAGATGGATCAAATGAGGACAGAACTAGGCTTGGTATTGAACCATGTGAGTGGAAATGCCGAAAAGATGAATGTGGTAAACTACTTAAGTAGAACTCCGCATCCACTAGTTGAGGAATGTTATTATGAGGAGGATGCATATTTGGTTAATGGTCAGACGGGTGGTTTCCGAACTAAAGACCAAGGTTCCAACTCGGATAATTGGTGCCATCTCAAAACTATTGAACCTTCAATCGAGAGAGAAACTATGTCTGGGATGGGAACTATAATCGTGATAACAACTACAATCGGAACATCAATGAGGAAGTTGGGCCCTCTGTTCCACCCGGTAATAGAGAATTTGGTAATAGAGAGGCTGGTAGTAGTATGTCATGCATTGAGGATTTGATGCAAAACATGATGAAGAGGTTTGCTGCAACTTATGAGAATTTGAAAGACATGCGAAATGACTTGTGGGTAATCAGTCAAAAAGTTAATGCCTATATAATGTCGATCAAGCAACTTGAACAACAATTTAGTCAGTTGTCTACTATTGTGAACCCACATCAGCCTGGCACACTTCCCAGCAACACCATCAAGAATTCGAATAATGATAGCCATTGTATAACAGTCACCACTCGCAGAGGTAAGCAAACCATTGATCCCCCTATGCCGTTTGAGGTTTAAAGAGTGTTAGAAAAAGATAAGGAAGTAGAGGTGACCCAAAAAGTTGTTCCCATGCCTAGACCTCCAGCTCCATTCCCAAAGAGATTGGTGAAAAAGACTGAAGAAGGAAAATTCTTCATGTTCATAACTATGTTAAAGAAGCTTTCCATTAACGTTCCGTCGATAGAAGCTTTGGAGCAAATTCCTGGGTATGCACAATTCATGAAGGACATGGTGGCCAAAAAGAGGGTTGTCAGTTTTGATGATGAAGAAAGGTTACAACGTTGCAGTGCTATTGCTACTAGGTCACTTGTGCAGAAGAAAGAGGATCCTGGAGCCTTCACTATCCCTTTTACTATTGGGATGTTGCAGTTCGCGAAGGCTTTGTGTGATTTGGGTTCCAGCATTAATCTGATGCCATTGCCGATTTATAAGAAGTTGGGTTTATGAGCTCTAAAACCGACTGCGATGCATTTACTTATGGCTGATAGAATTGTGAAGAGGCCCATGGGAGTGTTGCCTGATGTCCTTGTGAAAGTAAAGTCAATTAACTTTCCGATGGACTTTGTGATCTTAGATTGTGAGGTTGATTTTGAGGATCCCACCATCTTAGGGGAGACCACTTCTTGCTACTGTGCGTACGTTGGTTCATAGGGACAGAGTCCTGATGAAGTTCTGATTAAACAATGAGGAGGTACATTTTAACATCTCTAGGTCTATGAAACAGGAAAGTGATCTTAAATTGGTATTTGTGGTGAATCACATTGTGGGGCAAGAATTAGAGGTGTCTACTGAGGAAAGGTTAGGTGTTGATGCGCTAGCAGCGTGATCATGAATTTTGACAGTGATGGTATTGATGAGTATGATGAGCTAGTTGCCGCACTTTATAGGTTCGATTTCTATTCCAAACCAAAAATATTTGAGTTATATATGAAGAATCGAGATTCTCCACCTTCAAAACCTTCTGTAGATGAGCCTTCAAAATTCGAACTCAAGGCTCTACTATCTCACTTGAGGTATGTATTCTTCAGGAAAGAGAGCACGTTGCATGTGATCATTACTGCTGACGTGAGTGAAGGGCAAATAGATGCCTTGGTATCGCTACTGAAGCAATTTAAAAGGGATATTGGATGGACTATTGCGGATATTATTGGGATTCCTCCTGGCATTTGTTCTTACACAATTCAACTAATGTCGGACTGCAGGCCAAATCTTGAGCACCAAAGGAGACTTAATCCCCCTATGCAAGAGGTTGTGAAAAAAAGATTATTAAATTGTTAGATGTTCGAGTCAAATACCCCATTGCTGATAGTGGTTAGGTCTACCCTATTCAGTGTGTGACAAATAAATGAGGGATCACTATGGTTCCTAATGCTAAAAATTATCTTGTTCCGATAAGGCCGGTGACCAGTTGGAGACTGTGTATGGACTACCGCCGGCTTAATGCATTGAAAGAAAAAGACCACTTTCGAATGTCGTTCATGGATCAGATGCTCGATCGTCTCACTGGTAAGGGTTGGTATTATTTTCTAGATGGGTATTTGGGGTCCAATCAAATATCCATAGCTTTAGAAGAACAAGAGAAAACCACCTTCAGTTGTCCTTATGGGACTTTCACCTTCAAAAGGATGTCGTTTGGGTTGTGTAATGCTCCAGTGACCTTTCAGCAATGTATGATGTAGATATTTTCAGATATTGTGGAAAACACGATTGAGGTATTTCTGTATGATTTCTCTATGGTAGGTGACTCGTTTGATGGTTATTTGATGCGTCTGGCCGAGGTACTAAAACAATGTGAAGAGTGCAATCTTGTGCTGAATAGGGAAAAGTGCCACTTCATGGTCAAAGAGGGAATAGTTCTGGGTCATCGGATTTTGCAGAAAGTTATTGAGGTTGATAGAGCAAAAGTTGAGGTAATAGAAAAGCTTCTACCACCCCTCTCTGTCAAAGTTGTTCGGAGGTTTCTTGGGCATGCAAGTTTATACCAGAGGTTTATAAAAGATTTCTCAAAAATTGAACACCCTTTGTTCAAGCTACTTGAAAAGCAGTGTAGGTTTGATTTTGATGATGCTTGTCTAAGTGCATTTGGAAAATTGAAAGCAAAGTTAGTGTCCGAACCTATCATTATTTTATCGGATAGGGGGAAACTGTTTGAAGTGATGTGTGATGCGAGTGGGGTGGCTCTTTGTGTTGTATTGGGATAGAGGCGAGAGAGGATTCTTCATTCGATTTACTATGCCAGCAAAGCTCTGAATATGGCTCAAAATAACTATACTGTGACTGAACAAGAACTCCCTGCTGTGGTTTATGCATTCGAGAAATTTTGATCCTACTTGCTTAGTACTAAGCACACAGACCATTTTGGATTGATGTGTTTGATGGCTATAAAGGATGCAAAACCAAGGTTGATTATATAGGTATTGCTGCGACAAGAGTTCGATTTTGAGGTTAAATATAGAAAGGGAACAGAAAATTAGGTTGCCGACCATTTTTCCAGATTGGAGGAGGAAGCTATGCTCAAATTAGGAGATGGGGTTGAGATTAATGATGCGTTCTCTGATGAACAGGTACTCGCTGCTTCTTATGACCTTATCCCTTGGTTCGCAGATTTCGCTAACTACTTGGCAATCGGTTTGGTTCCATTGGATTTGTCATTTCACCAAAGGAAAAAGTTTATGTCTGATGTGAAGAAGTTCTTTAGGGATGAACCTTATTTGTTTCATGTTTGTGCTGATGTGATTATTCATCGTTGTGTACCCAAGGTTGAGAAAATGAGTATATTCGAGGCGTGTCATTCATCATTGTTGGTGGGCACAATAGTGGTATTCAGACTGCTCATAAAATCTAGAAACGTTGGTATTACTGGCCTACCATCCACCAAGATGCTCATGATTTTGCCAAGTCTTGCGATAGTTGCGAACGAGAAGGAGGAATTTCAAAGAAGCAAGAACTACCTATGAACCCGATATTGGTGATTGAACTATTTGATTTCTGGGGTCTTGACTTCATGGGTTCATTTGTGAGTTCGCATGGGATGAAGTATATTCTTGTTGCAGTTGACTATGTAACGAAATGAGTGGAGGCAATTGCGCTTCCAAACAATGAGGAAAAGAGTGTCACCGTATTCTTGAAGAAGAATATATCTCAAGATTTGGTACACCTAGGGAAATTATCAGCGATGGAGGTTCACACTTTTGTAACAAGTTGTCCAAGACGTTGCTAGAGAAATATGGTATTCGTCACAATGTAGTCACTCCTTATCATCAGTAGTCTAGTTGGCAAGTTGAGGTGTCGAATAGATTGATAAAGCAAATCCTTGCAAAAACTGTTAAAACCAAATTAACTGATTGGTCAAGACGTCTTGATGATGCTATATGGGCCTATCGCACTGAATTCATGACTCCCATAGGTATGTCCCCCTACCAACTTCTATGTGGGAAGTCATGTCATTTGTCTGTAGAGCTAGAGCATAAAGCAATTTAGGCACTAAAGAAGTTGAATTTAGATTGGGGCGCCACATCGAGTCAAAGATTGAATAACATGAATGAGTTTGATGAATTTTCCCTAAAAGCATATGAAAGTTCAGCCTTGTACAAGGAGAAGATGAAGAAGTACCATGATTCGAAGATTGAAAAGCGTGAATTTGTTGGCGATGATCTGGTGCTCTTATTCAACTCAAGGTTGTGCTTGTTTCCTGGCAATCTTAAGTCCAAGTGGACCAGGCCATTCGGTGTAGCTCAAGTATTTCGACATGGAGCGGTTGAGCTCGAGAGCAAGGAAGGGACAAGGTTCAAGGTGAATGGACAGATGAAAAAAGTCTACTTGGGAAAATCTAAGAGTGTGCATGTTGTGATAGAAGCTTATTATCTTGATGAAGTCTGATTAATCAAGGTGTCTGCGTCGTGCCGTGACGTTAAATCAAGGACAACTTGGGACGCAACCCAAGATGTACAATCTAGCCAACTATAGGATTTTCTTTTCGATATAGGAGTTTTCTTACAATTTTAGATTATTTTAGATAGGTGTTTATTAATTTTTCATTTTAGTGTTGGCTAGATATAGGTAGAATAGGGTCCATGTCTAAAAAGTGTCTAGAAAATGTAAAAATAAAGGCCTAATGGTTGCTGCGTGTGTAGGGATGAAAGGGAAAAATCTGCAGAAAATAAGTTGTTGTAGTGAATACGGGTCTCATCGACGGTCCGTCGGTCAATCCACAGATCGTGGATGGAATCTGTAGATCCCTGGTAAGTTTCTAACTTTTTTTGAACTGTCGAAGTGACCTACGGGCCCCATCGATGGACCATAGGTTGACCCACGGACCGTCGATGGGGTATCGTGGGTCCAAGTTAGGGTTTCTACCTGACTAGACCCGAACCCCATATATATAAACCCTTTATTTTAAATTTATTCCCCACTTCAAATACCCCCCCCCCACCAACCATTTTAACCTTCCAGCAAGTCATAATTGACTTGGGGTCGCTATAGGATTGCTCTAAATGCTTAAATGAATGCATTAACTCAAAAATGACATGGAGGGTCATCAGACAAATGTTATATTTATTGTTCATTTAATTCTACTTAGTAGCTAGTGTCTAGCGATTTTTGCTATTCACTGGGATCGATAGATTGGTATATAATATAAATTTAAAAAAAAGGAAGTTATGGTTTTATACAATTTACTTTGTCTCTTTTCTCTCCCCGCACTGATTGGGAGGCAACCCAAGATGTACAATCTATCCAATGATAGGTTTTTGTTTTCCATGTAACAGTTTCTGTGTTTAGTTGATTCTTTGTATTAATTTAGATGTAGTGTTGGCTAGAATTAGCATAGGGTCCGTGTCTGAAAAGTGTCCAGAAAATGTAAAAAGAATAGCCTAATGGTTGCTACATGTGCAGGTACACTATGCAAAATCTGCAGAAATTGATCTGGTGCAGAGGTCCACGGACCCCATCGATGGTCCGTCAATCCATCCACGGACCGTGGATGGTTTCTGTAGACCCCACGTAAGTCGCTAAACTTTTACCAGTGTAAGAGTGATCTACGGTCCCAATATACCGACCGTAGATCGACCTACGGACCACAGACAGGGTCTCGTGGGTCCAAAACCCTAAATCTGTCTGACCCGACCTGGACCCTCTTTATAAAATCTCCCAATTTTAAATCATTCCACTTCCCTCCATTTACCCCTAAACCATTTCATAACTTCCCAAACTCCTTAAATCACTCCCCTAAAATCACTCCATAACTCCCCCATAAAATCATCCCTTCCATTCCCCCATAATTCCCACGTTTCTTTTCCATTCCGAATACTAATCAGTCCATATTCCAAAAAAAAAAGGGTGCGGTGTTTGGGTTGGTAACGAAGAGGTGGTTTTTTGGCATTGAAAGCATCTGTCATCACACAATCACGTTGTAAGGTAATAGACTTTCTCCTCACTTTGAATTTTTGATTAATTGATAGAATATAGAAAGTCAGGGGTTTGGTCTTGACCTTGGGTAATTATTAGATGAAAGTGCATGATAAAATTGGAAGTTACAATACCCTTGGAACGATAGATAGTGACTGTGTTGCCTTGTTGTATGTTATTATTAGTATAAATCTAAGTTTCGACTTAGGGTTCCAAAGTTTGTCTGAAGCAGTTGTTAACATGATTAATCAAAATCCTGAGAATGATAAACTAGCATGAGTTAATGTTGTAATGCTTGGTTAGACTAGGGTATTGTTGATAATGGTCTAAGATGTGGGCTTGAGAAATAAAGAAGGGTTGAAACTGGCACAGGCCACATCCACGATACCCCATCTACGGACCGTAGATTAGGTTCATGGGTAGATGCACTTGAAAATTTCACCAAGTGTTAAACCACGCATGTGGACTACGGTCCGTAGGTCAATCTACGGACCGTTCTGTACATCCGTGTTTTCCATCTGCAACCAATATTATTGGTCCTCTAATCCACGGACCGTAGATCAGTCTACGGACCAAAGGTCCCCTCCGTGGATGACTACTGTAGCCATTGTCTGAATTTTTTTATTTTTTTTAGGCCTTTGTTACTGTTCGTTTTTAGTTCTAAAATTTGTTCGATTTTGTTTATAGTTAGTTTTGGCACTAATATTGCTTCCATAGGTACGATGGCACCCAAGAAGCTAGTCACCTACTAAAAACAGGGCAAGTCAAAATCTGTTGATCCTAGTTTCAAGTTAATCGATGAGGACACGGACACGGAAAAAGATTCAGATACATTCCTCCCAACACAAGGACTTCTCTTACTGCACCCCGAGCCACCAGAGGCACCCCCCGGAAGGTGATCCCCGACGTAGTCACTATCTGCCAGTCTGATCAGGAGCACACACTGATCAGGTCACGAACTGGGGCTGCTTCCAGTTCAGCTACTGGGTCTACGTCTGGCTCCGAGTCTGCCCATGCTTCAGGCTCTGAGTCTAGCCATGCTTCAGGGTCCGAGTCGACCCATGATTTGGGGTCCAATGCCATGTCAGCCACAGGGTCCATCCAGAATGAACAAGCAACCTCATCTGATAAGGCCACTAGCTCAGAGTTAGTACCCGTACCAAGGAATGATAACCTTACTCCAGTGGCCGGCGAGCCAAACAGATGGTGTGTTGAGGGCAAATGGGAAATCTATCGGGATGCCAAGATGATTAATGACAAAGAGAAGATGGCCCGACTTATTACAGAAGAGAGCAGAGTCCTCACAGGGAGCTTGCACACTGTCCCCGACATCTACCGGTTTTTTAACCTTTACAAGTGTGACTGGATGGCTTGAGACCCAGGTACTTATAGTGAGGAGATTGTACGGGAATTCTACGCCTCCTATGCCGCCACTCTCCGTGGTTCGATCTCCAAGCGGTCAAACCCTATAGCCCAGGACCCTCTCACTTCCACTATGGTCCGTGGTTGTCCGGTGGACATATCACATGCCACCATCAGCCGCTTTCTTTATGGTCCTACCATGGGTCACTCTTGGTCACTAAACACAGCGGAGTTTGATTACAGATGAGACATCGTGCGAAGCGGCGCTTTCCAGAGAAATGCTGAGAAGCTAGAGGTTGTTATACTATGGTTGGCTCAGTACATTGTTGTAGATGGTGAGTGTGCAGAGTGGGTCGCCCCACCACAGTTGGGTATCCGGAATGCCACATTAAATTTTGTGGCCAAGTTCTTCTGGTTGTTGGTGCGTAACAGGGTGTCGCCTACAAAGGTTGACAACCAACTCACATGGGACAGAGCGGTCATGGTTCCAGCGTTGGTCGCAGGATTGTAGATTGACTTTGCCCGCATGTTGCTTGAAGAGATTCACGACAGGGCATTTAAAACCTCCGCTACATACCCCTTTCCTTGTTTGATTTTTTAATTGTGCAAGGACTCTGGAGTGCCGGTCTAGCATTGTGATAGGTAGATCCACCCTACATGGACATTGGATAGAGGCCTCATTCGAGATGAAGCAAATATGGCGGCACCTCGTAGAGAGCCCCAGGTCGAGGTACATCCCTTGGGCGCAGATCTTGCAGACACGGTGGGGCAGGCACAAGGCATTGACCCTATTATGCTAGATAAAACCGATACTATCCCAGCCTCCTCTTCCTAGGCCGCTAGTAGGGCTCCTAGCTAATGCCGGTGCACACCACCATTAGGAGCTATTGTTCTCCCGTTGGCTAGAGCACATAAATTAGAGGCCCTGATGGCCACACTGTTGCATCACATCCATCCTTGGATGCAGAAGTCGATAGCCGAGTCCGAGGCCAGAATGGAGTGAAGGATGGAGGGCATGATGGACCGGAAGATCTAGGCCGTTAATAAGTGTCTCGATGCCTTTGAATTGAGAGTCCTCAAGCGACCAGCCCTGACCATAGATCTATCCTCTTTTAAGTCTGAGTTAGACAGTCTCCGAGCCGACGTTGATGCCATTCTTCCCACCTCTACAGTTGAGCCTCAGGCTGTTCCTACTGCGTTGGCTGAAGATACAGTGCTAGATGTTTTATTCAGTTGGACCGCCGAGGAGGGGCCTGAGTCTACCCATACCAAAGGTAAGAGGGACCGTTCTAGTCGCACTGAGGAGGAAAAAGCCCAAAAGAGACAGCGTAGGCAAGAGAAGGAGGCTAGGAAGGCTTCGATTTTTTATGAAGAGTTGCGCCAACAGAGGGTGCGTGAGAGTATTGCAGGGGCATCGAGTTCTGCCCCAGTTGTAGAGGTCCCGCCTGTCATAAAGGATCTTGTGAGCACCACTGATGGTGTGGTTAGAGTGACCGAGAGCACTACCAAGGGTGCTATGATGGATGATGTGGGCACTACTGAGGGTGACCCAAGTATGGTTACAGCGGGCTCCGAGAAACCAGACCCACCCCCTTGTTGACCCAAGTATGCGCCACAGGTTTGCTTCACCCAATCCATTATCTTTTACTGTTTTTGTATGCATTGGGGACAATCACATCTATTTTGTTGGGGTGGGGTAAATGGATTGTGATTGATAGGGTGAAGTCTGAGTAACCTAACTCATAAATCCTCTCTTTGGGGTTTTCTTGCATCTGTTCTTTTTCCCCAAGAGACTGTTTAATTTATGTTGAACCAGTATGTGTTAGGATCGTATGTGTAGAAGTGTGAAAAGGAATGAAGCATGATGGCTTATGAAAAATATACCCGTCCAAATTTTGTGATGTGTGCTAGAATCGGTAGGCTAAGACAAGTTGAATGGTTGGCTCTGAGTATTACATGATAATGAATCAACTTGATGGCATGACTTAAGCTGAAACTTGAACTGGGTAATATGATAATTTGATAATGAAACTATGTGCCAAGAGTGTGTGAGAATAGTTGATTGTTCAGACAGTTTTTGTGCAAACCTAGAACTTGCCTGGTTAGTCCTGCTAAGACAAATTCACTCTAGAGGCTAGGAAGTGATCATATGCCCTTGTTCTGATAAGTCTACAAATTGCCTAAAAGAAGGATCCAAACCAAATGAAATAAATGCTCCCTTTGATTCAAATGCTTTGAGCCTAAAATTAGACCATTTCTTTCTAAACACCAAACTCACCTTCCCATAATCGACTATGTTGACCCCAATCCCTCCTTGGACATGTACACCTTGACTTATGCCAAAAGCCTAAGTTGAGGGTGGCTAATGTAAAAAAGTAACTTCAATCTTGGCCCTGACCCGATATTGGATGTTGTGCACCTTAACCTATGGAAAATCGATAAGTTGAGGGTGGCTATGAAAGAGGAAACTGAAAGAAAAATGGGTATGAAAAGAGTTTGATGTTGAAAAAGAGAGGAAATGGTGTGACTTATTGAAAGCTAAAGAAAAAAATAAAATGCAAGAAATAAATAAATAAATAAAGAGCTACAAAGTCTAAAGACACATCCATGGTTGAAGAAAATCAAGGGAAAGAAGGTAAATTTGTAGGATAGCAAAAATAGGGCAAAAGGAGGTTGAAAGCCTAGTGTAATGTCGAGGAGGCCAGAAAGTCATTAAGAAGTACCCAAATGTACCACACCTAGCCCTGAGCCTACGTTACAAGCCCAAAAAGTCTTATAGTAATCCTACAGTCTAGTTTGGAGAGTCTAAGCACTGAAAATAAAGGCAAGCCTATGGTACTGAGCACTAACTGTACTTGAAGTTATTTCTGAGTGTTAGTGTTGAATGAATCCTTGTACTCCAATTCATAGCCATTGTGTGAAAGAAGAGTTGAAGTAAGGGCACTAGTTACATTGTCAGAAAGTTGGTACTTTGGTGATAGTGAAATAGTGTATGTTATATGTTGGTTGGTCGATCATTGTCATGATTTGATCCGCATGAATTAGCTTGTCGAGTCTAAGAGAACAAATTCTGCACCAAGAAAGTGAGTCTTAGTACAAGTGTATTGAAATGCTAGCTTCTATACAAGTGTCGCTTAGAGTCTTAGTACGTCGCTTGAGGACAAACAACGAAGTTAAGTTGAGGGTGTTGATATAATGTAATTTTACGGTATTGCTAATACATTTCACTTACAGGTTGTGTGTGTCTAGGGCCTTTTTGTATTGGTTTTTATGTGTTTTAATCATATTTTGTAGGAAAGATGTTCAGGCGCGGAAGTAAAGAGATAGCTGAATGAAATGCAGAAAAGGGAATCTACAGAGGTGATCTACGGACCGTAGGTCTATTGACGCTCTGTAGATGTTGGCCGTAGATCAGCAAGCAAGGCAAATCAGGGAAATCAGACCAATTGTTGAACCACGGTGACCATTGACGGTCCGTAGATCTACGGACCGTACTGTTGATCCGTAGATTGATACTGCAAGGGTTCCAGTACTTGATTTTTGAAGATTCTAAGTGTGGAGCTACGGAGGGGGATTGACGGATGGTATATCGATCTACGGTCCATACTGCAGTTCCGGTGTTTGCTTCAGAGAAGTTAATTTTTGGAAGCTGAAATATTTTCCAAGTCCTGGCTAACGGAAGGGACTCACAGACCGTAGATCCATTGACGGTCCGTGAGTCAGTCTCGTGGAATGAAGACGCGTCCCTGAACAAAATTTCCTTATTTTGTATCCCTTTTAATTTAGGACTTGTTTTCTATAATTAGGGTATGTAAACCTCGTTTTTGGGGGTTAGACTTTATTACTTTTGTTCTAGTTCTTGACTTGGGAGATTAACTTGCAACTTTAACAATTCTTAATTTCCTAAGATCGTTTTGAAGATTTTGGTGTTGCAATACAAGTTGAATTTCTGGGTTTATTATTCTTCTTACGTAAGTTCATAATTCTTTCATCTAAAATAATGAATAGTGTTCACATGATTATGATTAACTAAACCCCATAACTAGGGTTGTGGGAACTATGAGCGATTAACAAAGTATGAATAGTAAATAAGCAATTCTAGAATAGTATTTTGCATGCACTGATAATTCTTTCGTTTAGAAGTCTTTTTAACAAGTGCACGCGTTAGAACTAGCCTTGTTGCTACTTGCCGGACCAAGGAGGTAATCAACAAGAAAAGAATTATCAACACAAATTTAGTGTGAAACTCTCTAATAGGCTAGTGTCGATTGGTGTGAAGTAATAACTAAGCCAAACATCGATTATGATGTCTAATATGAGGTAAAGGTAAGGGTTAGTAAATTATACACACGTAGCCGGACCAAGGTGCGGGCGGGGTGAAATTCTCTAGATGTCGGACCAAGAATTTAGAGATACCTAACTTATCACTTTGCCTGTAGCACACTATTAAAGGATTGTTATTACTAGGATTACTGCGTTATGACCTTGTGGGGAATACGTATACCCTAGTTATTTCTCTCATCTTGATAACAACCAAAATTGACTTTTTATTACTGATTACATATTGAATTCTTAAAATTTGTTTCACACCCCCCCCCCTTTAATTACTTGATTATGGAAGTAATTTGACTAATTGAATATAATTGTTGGTTAAAATTAAAGTCTAAACCATTTTTCTCGTGGGATCGACCCCAACCTACAAGTTGGGTTATTTACTTGATAACGATCGCTTATGCTTCTTTAGGGAGGTGTAATTTCAGAGTATCAAATTTTAGCCCCTCCTGCAAAATCAACACACTTTATTTAAAACACTATAACTTGGGTTGCCTCCAAAGAAGCGCCTTATTTAACATCGCGGCACAACGTGGAAATGCTCTCAAGCATCTTCCAGATACACCACCTCAATCAAAGATATCTCCTGTCCTTCTCCAAAGTATAATTTTAAGCATTGCCCATTCACCTTAAATGCAGGTCCTTCTTTACCTTCAACTTCTATGGTACCATTTGTGAATACTCGTGTCACTCTAAATTGTCCGGACTATTTGGACTTTACCTTTCCTGGAAAAATTCTAAGTTTGGAGTTGTATAGCAACACCCAATCTCCTACCTTGAACTCTCGCTTAAGTATTTTGGCATCATGCCACTTCTTCATCTTTTCCTTGTAGAGAGATGAGCTTTCGTAAGCTTTGAACTTGAATTTGTCAAACTCATTTAACTGTTCTACCCTCTCTTTTGAGGTTTTTGTCTAGTCCAGATTCAGAGCTTTCAGTACCCACATCACTTTGTGTTCCAATTCGACTGGTAAATGGCAAGACTTTCCAAAAACTAGCTGATACAAAGAGATTCTGATTGGATTTTTGTATGTATGGCGATATGCCCAAAGTGCGTCATCAAGCTTTCGAGACCAATCAGTCATGTTAGCATTCACCGTCTTAGACAAGATACTTTTGATCTACCGATTTAACACTTCAACTTGACCGCTTGTTTGGGGATAATATGGAGTTGCTACCTTATGTTTCACCCCATACTTACTCAATGCAGCTTAAAACCATTTATTGCAAAAGTATGATCCGCCATCACTAATGATAGCTCGAGGAGTACCGAATCAAGCAAAGATGTAGCATTTCAGAAATTTAGCCATACTTTTTTATTCACTATTTGGAAGTGCAACATCTTCCACCCATTTAGAAAAATAATCTACCGTCACTAAGATATACTTATTACCAAATGAACTAACAAACAGGCCCATGAAATCTATTCCCCAAACATCAAATAGTTAAACTTGTAAAATGGGAGTAAGGGGTAATTCTTGTCTTCTAGACACTCCACCTTGCTTCTGACATTGAGCGCATTTCTTCACAAATTCATACACATCCTTATATAGGGATGGCCAGTAATAGATGATTTGGAGAACTTTAGCGGCTGTACGCACACCGCTGTGATTGCCTGATGAGTCCACAAATTGGACTCATTTAGGGCTATATTTTAATAGAAATTGTATCCTCAAATGCTTATTTTATCTCAATATCTGATGAAAATACCTAAGTTTCAGGTATTTGAAGTTTGAAGGAAAGTATGGACACTACGTCGCAAAAACAAATGAAGAGGCTGAAAAGAATGAAGAAATGAAGGCATGAGGATCGCCGATTCCACTTCGCGGGTCGCCGAAGGGTCTTACTTCGCCTTTTATTTCAGTGTGCTGAGCCCTGAAGGAAAGGATCAAGTCGACGGAAAAAGGGAGCAGTCGGCGAATCACCGAGAAGTTCTGCGAAGCAGTACCACGTCGCCCAATAACCAAGAGCACGACGATGCTAAAGGATGCTGCATACACCAAAAGGTGAATCGTCGAGTTGATCGGTGATTCCGAAAAATGACGTCGAATAATCCGTTGCAGCACAAAACAATGAAAACTATAAATACTAGTTAGAGTTGTAGTTTTAAAATTCGAACAATTATTATAATTTTCCTATAGAATAGTACTTTTTGATACTTTTCCTCTAAGTTTGAGAGAGTTTTGATGACTCCAAGTTCCAAAGGGTTTCATCTTCAAGATTTCGATTTGGTCCTCTTGGATTGTTCAATTTTGGCCTATATCAAGACTTAAATCTTCATACCTATTAGAATGCAAGCTTAATTTGGTATAAATTTCTATCTCTTATACATATGTGGCTAAAACCCCAATTCTTGGGGTGTGATTTAGCGAATATGGGTTAAGATAATTGTTGGGTCTTGTTTGTTGATAGTTTAATCGTAAATTAATTGTGATTTCGTTTAGTTGCTTTGGATGAATTTAATGAATTTATAGTTCCAAATACAAGTTTATTTATGTGTTTTTGGCTTTCGAGAGAGAGAGGTCGTAAAATTAAAACTACTAAATTGATGGCCAGTGTTAATGGGTCGACATGAGGTTCAGCTCGAGAGAGTGAACCTAATCCCATGTCCACACACTCAGCTCGAGAGAGTGAGTGGGTTAAGGTGTAGGCTGGTCTTCATGCGGCAAGTGGGTGTCCGAGGGGAACGCATTTGAAACAGGGTAAGTTGCTCGAGAGAGAGCTTATCCTCCTTAAATTTTAACTTAGTCACAATTATTATATGAATCTTCTATCGAAAACATGTACCCAATAATCTAGCTTAACCCGTATTCCAATCACACCCCAAGGATCCCCTCTCATTACTTATAAATCTTTGTTTATTTTTATGTTTTTACTCAATAGTGACAAAACCCCATTGTTAGTTGATACTAGAGTGTCCCCCTTTAATTTACAATGTTTTTAATCGTTAATGTTTTTAGCTACGACTAGTTAGAACTAAATTTTATTTTCCTATTAATTCTCAAAACCACTCTCTTGGGAACGATCCCAACCCTTGGTTGGGTTACTAAACTATTATACGATCGTAGACACTTGCATCGAAAGTTGTGCCTTGATTACGCAAATATCAAAATGGCGCCGCTGTCGGGGAGTTGTGCTACTTTAGAATTCTTAGATTAGAAGAATTTTTTATTATTTTTAGTTGTAGTTTTACTAACTTTATTTTTAGTTTTGTTTTGCTGATTTGTGCTTCATAAGCAGAAGAGGTGAATATATTGACCAAAACTTGCGAGCTAATGGAATTTCCTCCATTAGAGGTAATGATAATTCGGGATAGAATCCTAACCTTCAAGCAATTGGAGGACGAAAGGGTCCATAAGTCATGGGCAAGGTTTAAAGAACTAATAACTCAATGCCCAATTCATGACATTCCCGACATAATCCTCCTTGACTGTTTCTACAATGGTCTTGTCCCAAGAAACAAAAGGGTGGTCGACCAACTTATTCTGGGTGATATTGCAAAGCAGTCACATGCGATGGCAGTCCAACTACTTGACAAAGTGACTAAAATGAACCAAGAAGTAGAAAAGGACTTCATGATGACCGCACTGATGTCTCAGATAGATGAGTTGGCCAAAATGATGGTGAAGATCGAGGCTCACTGAGGAGGAAGGATAAATATTCCCCTCCCCATGAGCGAAGAAATCCCAAGGACAATGAAGTTAAATGCATTGAGGGAATGCTATCAACCATTCTCCACAAGGTGACTAAGTAAGATAGAGAGCTAGAAGAATTGAAAGAAGACATTGAAGGGAAGAAGCGAATGATTTGGTCTCATTCCAAAGTTGTCCAGCTGCTCAAGAACCTTATGGGTCATGCGTTGCCTCAACTTCATTCGCAGAAAAATAAGGGGTTGCTTAGTGATGATATGGGTAACCCCAACAATGAAGCTTAAATGGTGACTCGCGTCATGCCACGACGTTAACTACGGCGCTATTTGGGAGGTAACCCAAAACCGTTTATTTCTTTTTTTTGCTTTGATAAAATAATGGTGTGTTGATTGTACAGATGGAAGTGTGGAGAGTGAACAAAAAGTGCAGATTGGCGAGCAATAAATCCAATCGGTGAGTCACTGAAAGGGTCGGCGAATCTGACCTTATCCGCCGTTTGAGTCAAGACATCATCAACACTGGAGTCTGTAAAACTCGGCAAGCTTTTGAAAATATTGGCGAATCACCGACCATGTCAAAGATCACGATGGAAGCCGCCGTTTGGACCCCCCTCGTAAACCAGAGGTTTTGTAAATTTTGGTGAAGAAACTAAACAGTCGGCGTTCCGTCGAGTGAGTAGGCGAGATTGACGAATGTCACCGAGTAGGTGAAAACTGGACGGTTTTTGCAAGCCAATGGTTTAAAAGTTTCAATTTCATTCACATTCCCTCACTTTTTATCTGTCCAAACCCACACCTGCACTCTAGTTTCTATATTTCTTGCACTATTAGGGCATTTTAGTTCTTGAATTATGCTCGGACTTGGATTACATTGCCGCTTAGCATTTCATTCCTCTCCTTAGCGACACAAAAGTTAAGTTCTCTATGCCCCAAGTTTAATTTATCATAAACTATACTCATTTGCAATAACATGATCTGGTTGAAGTGTTCTATTCCTCCCCGAGAAGATTAGATTGTTTACATGCATGATTTAATTTGATATCGTTGCTCGAGTAGTTGTGACTGTTGAATTCCTGTAATTGCATGCCTTAAACTGGATTAAAATTTGAGGGGTTGTGTTTGGGTGTTATGAGTCCCACCATAATTGTGCTGGTGCATGCTTTTTATTTTGTTTTCAGGGTTACGGGGCTGATTTTGAGAAGTTGAGTCAAAAGTAGGCACGTTGGGTCATTCGGTGAGCTGTGGTGAGCTCGATGAACTATTCAGCAGTTTGCCTAATTAACCTATATCCCCCTTTATTATCATGCTTTATTTGTTGTGACATCTGTAACAGTTGGCGAGAAGTATGAGGTCACCAAGAGCACTCGGTGACTCGCCGAAAGTCTTCTTATTCGCCCTTTGTCTGCACCCCTAACTCATTCGGCATTGTGACCTTCGACGGATTATCTGTGGCTCGCCAAACGTATTTGGCGGCACGCCAAACGTATTTGGCGGAACGCCTAGCGTATTTGGCGGCACACCAAATAGACTATCTAGTCTTTATGCACCTAGATGTCTTTGTTTTGTTTGTCAAATATGTTTTAACATTATCTTAAGACTTTGCAGACATGGCCAGACCAAAAGTTGTAGGAAGAAAAATGCCACTCAGACACATAAGACCACAAAAGTACAGAAGAACTGCAAGGAGCAAGAACAAGACAACCAATTCGAGGAGGAGAATTCCCATCGACCCTAATATCCCTTCGTGGGCTCAAGGGTTCCGCAATGTGATACACGCCTTTGTAGCAGCTCACAAGTTGGACAATATGATCAAGGCTAATATTACTGCAGAAGCTGAAGCAGAGTGAAAAGAAAAAGAGAACTAGAAGCAGAATGAAAACACTCCAGGCACTGATGCCCAGACAGATGGAGCGACTGCTTTGACAGGATCCCTTCTTTACCTCCCTCTATGTCTTCCTTTAATTTACATTCTGGATATTTTGTTTTATGCAATTGAGGACAAATGTTTTTTTTTTGTGGTGGGGTGAGGCCCACACCTATTGTGTGCTACTTTTGTTTGTGTTTCGTGTATATATTTGGGTTGTTCTGTTTAAAATTGTGTTAATACTGCTTATTTGTGGATGATTGAGCATATGGTTCCTTTTGTTTGAAATTGAAAAATGATTTTTGACCCGTCCAAAAAATTTTGCAACCTCTCATGTGTTGAATGTGGCTGTTCTTTTGCAAAATTTATGTCTCGGTTTCGATCAATACCAATGACTTGAATAGTGCTTACAATAGAACGAACATGAATGTACAGCTACGATGAGGCCAAATGAAGTTGCATAGACAATATGTGTACTCTTTGCATCTCGTTCTGATTAGCCATTTATTAAATTGATTTTCTTGTGATGATCATTGCACACTAGCGAAAGTGTGGAGTCTTGTTTTACTGTAGTGTTAATGCCTAGTGTGATGAGACCCCCAACTTACTTTTAACCATGCATAATAGATCCTAGAATTTGCCCCATTGGTCCGGTCAACTAAGTGATGCTATCTCTTGATATGATCTTAGGCAACTTCTAAGAATGTGAACCAATTTGACATATACCCTTTTTGTGACCTACCCTGTGAGCGTGTGATTCTCTTTTGAACACCCTTGGAGCCTTACCTTTCTTTGGAAGAAACTTGATAAAATCATAACCTTTCTTTATCGACTACCTATAATCCTCTTGAATTGTGGTTAATTAAATAGCCAACTTAGGCCAAGAGCCTAAGTCGGGGGTGTGGTGAAAAGATAAGGGCAAGTCAAGAAGTGCAAGGAAAGTCTCCTTTAATCCATGGTGTTGAGAAAAATGGAACCCTTCCATATAAAAAAAAAAGAGAAAGAGAAAAAGAAAAATAATAAAAAAAAGAGTTGTGGAATAAAGTACAAAAGAGATGGGGTTCCAAACAATCCATGGAAAGTGAATAATAGGATGACTTATGAGAACTAAAGAGAATGATGAAAGAAAAGGAAATGAAGTGTTGTGAACACCACATTTCATGAGCATAAAATTCACTGAGCCTAAATGACCATACATTTGCACTCAACCCCATTACAAGCCTTGAAAAGACCGTTTTGATCTTGAGTGAGCTGAAACCAATGTTGATTAGAACATACGAGCAAACCTATGGGTGAAAGCATGAATTGTGTTCTTCTTTGTGACTGTGAGCATTGTATCTGATTCCGAAGCATTGAACTGCAAACCATTGTGTGCATATGGAATCATTCCTTGTGTGAGGGCATTTGAACACTTTGGTTGAGCTTGAACTTGCATTTGAAGCAATTATTGTAAGCATGTGAGCATGAGGTTCTTTGATATTGGTGAGTCACAGCTTGAATCCTTGAGTGCACATTTGATCTTTGCATAAGTAAATTAAGTCTTTCTGTGTGCATACATTATGGAGTCTTGTGTAGCACTGTTCGAGACACCCTTTTTGAACGGCTGAATTTGAGTTTGCTTGGGAACAAGCAAAAGTTTAAGTTGGGGGTGTTGATGAGTCCACAAATTGCACTCATTTAGGGCTTTATTTTGATAGAAATTGTGTTCTCAAATGCTTATTTTATCTCAATATCTGATGAAAACACTTCAGTTTCAGGTACTTGAAATTTGAAGGAGACACTACGTCGCAAAAAGGAATGAAGAAATGAAGGCCTGAGGATCGCCAAGTCTACTTGGTGGGTCGCCGAAGGGTCTTACTTCGCCTTTTGTTCCAGTGTGCTAAGCCCTAAAGGAAAGGATCAAGTCGGTGGAAAAAGGGATTAGTTGGCGTATCGTCGAGAAGTTCTAGAAAGCAGTACCATCTCGCCCAATGACCCAGAGCACGATGATGTTGAAGGATGGTACAAAACTACGATGAACTACACCAAAAGGTGAATCACCGAGTCGATCGGCAATTCCGACTAAAGACGTTGAATGATCCGCTGTAGCACAAATCAGTGAAAACTATAAATACTAGTTAGAGTTGTATTTTTAAGAGTCGAACAATTATTATAATTTTCATATAGAATATTACTTTTTGATACTTTTTCTCTAAGTTCAAGAGGGTGTTGAAGACTCAAAGTTCCAAAGGGTTTCATCTTCAAGATTTGGATTTGGGCCTCTTGGATTCTTCAATTTTGGCATTTATCAAGACTTAAATCTTCATACCCATTTGAATGCAAGCTCAATTAGGTATAAATTTCTATTTGTTATACATGTGTGGGTAAAAATCCTAATTCTTGGGGTGTGATTTAGCGAATATGGGTTAAGATAATTGTTAGGCCTTGCTTGGTGATAGTTTAATCGTAGTTTAATTGTGATTTCGTTTAGTTGTTGTTGATGAATTTAATGAATTTATAGTCTCAAATAAAAGTTTATTTATGTGTTTTCAGCTTGCTCAAGAGAGATGTCGTAAAACTAAAACTACTAAATTGATGGCCAGTGTGAGTGGGTCGACATGAGGTTCATCTCGAGAGAGTGAACCCTAGTCCCATGTCCACACACTCATCTCGAGAGAGTGAGTGGGTTAAGGTGTAGGCTAGTCTTCATGTGGCAAGTGGGTGTCCGAGAGAAACGCATTTGAAATGGGGTAAGTCACTCGAGAGAGAGATTATCCTCCTTAAAGTATAGCCTAATGACAATTATTCTGTGAATCTTCTATTGAAAACATGTACCCAATAATCTAGCTTAGCCCTTATTCGCGTTACACCCTAGGGATCCCCTCTCATTACTTAGAAATCCTTGTTTATTTTGTTATTTTTACTCACTCGTGACAAAACCCCATTGTTAATTGACCCTCTTGTGTCCCCCTTTAATTTACAATGTTTTTAATCATTAATGTTTTTAGCTACGACTAGTTCGAACTAAATTATATTTTTCTATTAATTCTCAAAACCACTCTCTTGGAAACGATCCCAACCCTTGGTTGGGTTACTAAACTATTGATACGATCGTAGACACTGCATCGAAAGTTCTGTGTTGATTACGCAATCATCATGGCCCCCAACCAGTTAACCCGTATTCCCATCACACCCTAGGGATCCCTTCTCATTACTTAGAAATCTTTGTTTATTTTGTTGTTTTTACTCACTAGTGATAAAAACCCCCATTGTTAATTGACACTCTTCTGTCCCCCTTTAATTTACAATGTTTTTAGTCGTTAATGTTTTTAGCTATGACTAGTTAGAAATAAATTTTATTTTTCTTTTAATTCCCAAAACCACTCTCTTGTACGATCGTAGACACTTGCATCGGAAGTTGTGTCTGGATTACGCAAACATCATGGGCCCCAACCAGGAAGCATGACAAGCATGGAGAATTTCTATCACTTCTTCTTCTGGGACAAATCTTCTAACGATATGATCTGCACACTCTCAAAACAAGTATGGTTCATCCCAATAGTACTTTTTAACTTCGAACATGAACCTCTTTTGTTGGTTGAAGTTCAGCTCGTCCGACATTAATCCGCACACTATGTAATTGGCGAAATCTGCATACCATGGAGTTTGTTTGAGAGTTATTGCAAACACTTGCTCATCGGGGAAAAAATCATCTATGTCAACCTTAGGCTCGTCATCCTCCCTGCCCTCTTATCATGATAAGTGATCAGCCACTTGATTTTCACAGCCTATTCTATCTTTGACCTTGAAGTCAAATTCATGAAATAGTAGCACCCACCTTATCAACCTTGGTTTGGCATCCTTCTTTGCCATTAGGTAACGAAGTGCAGCATGATCAGTGTGAACAATTATTATAGTGCCTAACAAGTATACCTGGTATTTCTCAAATGCATAGACTACCGCAAGCAGCTCTTGTTTAGTAATGGTATAGTTACGTTGAGCAATGTTTAGAGTCTTATTCGCATAGTAAATTGGGTGAAATAGTTTGTTGCGTTTTTGCCCCAGCGTAACACCCAACGCCGTTCCACTTGCATCACACATTACTTTAAAAGATTCTAACCAATCAGGACTAATAATGACCGGGGTGGATACTAATTTCTCCTTCAAGCACCGGAAAGTCCACCATACAAGCATCATCAAATTGGAATTTCACCTCTTTCTATAACCGTTTGCATAGAGGATGTGCAATCTTTGAGAAGTCTTTGCTGAATCTCCAGTAGAAACTGGCATCCCCCAAGAAACTGCGAACACCCTTCACTAAAATTGGCGGAGGTAGTTTCTCAATCACTTCAATCTTCACCTTATCAACCTCTAACCCCTTTTGTGACACCTTGTGCCCGAGAACTATGCACTCCTTCAACCATGAAATGGCATTTTTCCCAATTCAGAACCAGACTTGTTTCCACGCATCTTTGGAGCACTTGCCCCAAAAGTGTGCCAAGAACTCTTCAAACGTGTCCCCAACAACTGAGAATTCGTCCATGAATACTTCCATAGAATCCTCCAACATGTCAGCGAAAATGGATAACATGAAACTCTGAAATGTTGCCAAGGCATTACATAGCCCGAATGGAAATCTCTTAAATGCAAATGTTCTATAAGGACAGGTGAAAGTGGTTTTCTCTTGGTCTTCAGGCGCAATGGAAATTTGGGTGTAACCGGAGTACCCATCCAGAGAGCAGTACCAACCTCTCTCTGATAGTCAATCAAGCATTTGATCCATGAAAGGCATGGGGAAGTGATCCTTTTCAGTCGAGGAATTTAGCTTTCGGTAATCCATGCATACTCTCCTCCTCCTTTTTTTGGCACACATTGCACCGGACTTACACATTTGCTATCCATAATAGGATAGATTACACCTGCATCCAACCACTTTATAATCTCCTTTTTCACTACTTCCTGCATTGGTGGGTTCAATCTCCGCTCATGTTCAACACTAGGCTTACAATCATTACCAAGCTGAATTTTGTGTATACAAATACCGGGAGGAATGCCCTCTATTAGAGTCAGCTATAGTCCAACCTATAACTTTAATATGCCTTCGTAATAGCTCAAGAAACAATTTCACCTGCCATTCAAGCAAATCAGCCGCAATGATTACCGGTAGGGTGTTGTTTGCACCCAAGAAAGCATAACGGAGATAGAGGGGCAGTGCTTTTAATTCCAGATTTGGTGGGTCTTCTGTTGATTGCTTTGCGGGAGGACTCTCTCTATTTTTCAACTCAATGTTCAATTTCAATGGAGTCTTTGTATACCCTCCCAAGCCTGAGAGGGCAGCTACTACTTCTTCATAACCTTGAATTTCAAATTCATCATAGTTAGCAAGCACAACTTCAAGAGGTTCTCTCATGCACATCAAATGGCTTACGCTAGCTACCGCCTCAACAATAAAATCAATGCGGGCACCACGTGTATATCACTTAGGTGTTTCATTGATTTAAAAACATTGAAGGTTAGTTCATCTTTGTTTACCCGAAACATCAACTCTCCGCTTTCAACATCCACCAATGCTCTTCCGGTTACTAAGAATGGTCTTCCAAAAATAATGGGATTCAGCATCTATTTCGTAGTCACGAATGACAAAATCGACCGGAAAAATGAACCGATCAACCTTCACCAATATCTCATAAAGTATCCCCACAAGATGTTTTGTAGAACGGTCTCCCATTAAGAGTCTCATTGTGGTTTATTTTAGGTTCACCCAACCCAAGTTGCTTGTATATCTCTTAGGGCATTAAGTTGATGCTTGCCCCCAAATCGCATAAAGCCTTAGCGAATTGGAGCATGCAAATGGTGCAAGGGTTAGTGAATGCCCCGGGATCTTCTCTCTTTTTCATCAACTCCTTAGTCATAATTGCATTGCAACTATGGGAAACATCAATTGTCTCAAAATCTAATCTCCTTTTCTTTGTGACTAGCTCTTTCATGAACTTGGCATATCCTTTGTATTTCAAACAATGCCTCCACAAGGGGGAGGTTGATTGATAGTGTCTTGAACACTGACAAGAATTTATTGTTCTTCTCATCTTCATTCTTCTTCTTTAAGTGTTGGGGAAATGGTTGTCACGACCCGGGAGCACCCCCAAGTCGTAACAAGCCGTACTCGACCCTGAAGGGGTCTTATACTAACCACATAGTCATTCATTGCATTCAATAATGATAATAGTGCGGAATGAAAAACTTATTTACATCCACACATTCAAACTTCATTAAAACAACTTTAAAAACACGACAGCGGAAGTCTAATCCTCACATGGCCATCTTAGACACAATCACAAAACATAAGTAGGGACACAACCCTTTACAATCGAAACAAAACTAAAAAGTAGTCTATTACATGAACAAAATAACTTAAAAAGCTTACCCTCGAATCCCATGAGGACATACCAAGTCTTGGAGGAAAGCAATCCAACGCTTCAAACTAGCTAGAAGGGATCACTTGGAACCTCCACTTATAGTAAAAACATGAAGAATATGGGTTAGTACACAAAAATGTACTAAGTATGATGACCATGCAAAACATGCTTTAAAAGGGACATTTTGGCTAGAAACCATGCATTATGCCACTTTTGAAGTACCGTGAATAGTTGCATACAAGACAAGCATAAACACCAAGTAAGTCATAATATCACCTTTAAACAATATCAACATGAAAACCTTTACCTCAAGAAACCCTTATG